>NC_053391.1:364464297-364600082 GCF_905171765.1 Bufo bufo | reverse complement strand
GCCATTTTGGGCACATGGAATCAAGGTTATGCCCCAAAGGTTGTGACCTATGTAGTTCGGAGGAAGAGGCGATGGTCGCACAGAGCCACCAGCACAGCAGAAGAGGAAGCAGGGTGCAAAAGCGGAGCGGCTGTCCTCTAGACAGTACGCCTGCTACTGCCCACCGGAGCAAGGGACCGAGCACACCAAAGCCAGCTCCAAGGAGTTCCCTGGCGTGGCAGTTCTTCAGACAATGTGCTGACGCAGTGGCGTTGCAAGGGGGGTGCGGACCGCACCGGGTGACACCAGCAGGGACGGCATTTACGAACCATTTGTATTGCCGTCCTCAGGAGAGGGAAAGATGTGTCTGGGATTAGAACCCACGACCTTCTGTATCAGAGGCAAAGCACTGCGATGCAGCCTCTTCCTGTGTCCCGCCCTGTATGTCCATATATGGATCTAGTGCTTGTGTATTTCAGAAAAGCTTCTGCTGGGATTCGAACCCATGACCTTCTGTATCAGAGGCAAAGCATCTAACCACACGGCCATAAGAACAGCCTTGCTACTGACTGAAAATTTGACACTTCTACTGTTATAGCTGTACATCTATACACATGACAGCTGCCCTAACACACCCAGCACTGCTATATCTCTATATGACAGCTGTCCCAGCACACTCAGCTCTGCTATATCTCTATATATGATAGCTGCCCTAACACACCCAGCTCTGCTACATCTAATACACATGACAGCTGCACCAGCACACTCAGCTCTACTATATCTCTATATATGACAGCTGCTCCAGCAAACCCAGCTCTGCTACATCTATACACATGACAGCTGCCCTAACACACCCAGCACTGCTATATCTCTATATGACAGCTGTCCCAGCACACTCAGCTCTGCTATATCTCTATAAATGATAGCTGCCCCAGCACACCCAGCTCTGCTACATCTAATACACATGACAGCTGCACCAGCACACTCAGCTCTACTATATCTCTATATATGACAGCTGCTCCAGCAAACCCAGCTCTGCTACATCTATACACATGACAGCTGCCCTAACACACCCAGCACTGCTATATCTCTATATGACAGCTGTCCCAGCACACTCAGCTCTGCTATATCTCTATAAATGATAGCTGCCCCAGCACACCCAGCTCTGCTACATCTAATACACATGACAGCTGCACCAGCACACTCAGCTCTACTATATCTCTATATATGACAGCTTCTCCAGCAAACCCAGCTCTACTACATCTATACACATGGCAGCTGCCCCAACACACCCAGCACTGCTACATCTAATACACATGACAGCTGCACCAGCACACTCAGCTCTACTATATCTCTATATATGACAGCTGCTCCAGCAAACCCAGCTCTGCTACATCTATACACATGACAGCTGCCCTAACACACCCAGCACTGCTATATCTATATATGACAGCTGTCCCAGCACACTCAGCTCTGCTATATCTCTATATATGATAGCTGCCCTAACACACCCAGCTCTGCTACATCTAATACACATGACAGCTGCACCAGCACACTCAGCTCTACTATATCTCTATATATGACAGCTGCTCCAGCAAACCCAGCTCTGCTACATCTATACACATGACAGCTGCCCTAACACACCCAGCACTGCTATATCTCTATATGACAGCTGTCCCAGCACACTCAGCTCTGCTATATCTCTATAAATGATAGCTGCCCCAGCACACCCAGCTCTGCTACATATGATACACATGACAGCTGCACCAGCACACTCAGCTCTACTATATCTCTATATATGACAGATGCTCCAGCTGTCATGTGTATTAGATGTAGCAGTGCTGGGTTTGTTTGGGCAGCTGTCATGTGTATAGATGTAGCAGAGCTGGGTTTGCTGGGGCAGCTGTCATATATAGAGATATAGTAGAGCTGAGTGTGCTGGTGCAGCTGTCATGTGTATCATATGTAGCAGAGCTGGGTGTGCTGGGGCAGCTATCATTTATAGAGATATAGCAGAGCTGAGTGTGCTGGGACAGCTGTTATATAGAGATATAGCAGTGCTGGGTGTGTTAGGGCAGCTGTCATGTGTATAGATGTAGCAGAGCTGGGTTTGCTGGAGCAGCTGTCATATATAGAGATATAGTAGAGCCGAGTGTGCTGGTGCAGCTGTCATGTGTATTAGATGTAGCAGAGCTGGGTGTGTTAGGGCAGCTATCATATATAGAGATATAGCAGGGCTGAGTGTGCTGGGACAGCTGTCATATAGAGATATAGCAGTGCTGGGTGTGTTAGGGCAGCTGTCATGTGTATAGATGTAGCAGAGCTGGGTGTGTTGGGGCAGCTGTCATGTGTATAGATGTAGTAGAGCTGGGTTTGCTGGAGCAGCTGTCATATATAGAGATATAGTAGAGCTGAGTGTGCTGGTGCAGCTGTCATGTGTATCATATGTAGCAGAGCTGTGTGTGCTGGAGCAGCTGTCATGTGTATTAGATGTAGCAGTGCTGGGTGTGTTGGGGCAGCTGTCATGTGTATAGATGTAGTAGAGCTGGGTTTGCTGGAGCAGCTGTCATATATAGAGATATAGTAGAGCTGAGTGTGCTGGTGCAGCTGTCATGTGTATCATATGTAGCAGAGCTGTGTGTGCTGGGGCAGCTATCATTTATAGAGATATAGCAAAGCTCAGTGTGCTGGGACAGCTGTCATATAGAGATATAGCAGTGCTGGGTGTGTTAGGGCAGCTGTCATGTGTATAGATGTACAGCTATAACATATATTTTCAGTCAGTAGCAAGGCTGTTCTTATGGCCGTGTGGTTAGATGCTTTGCCTCTGATACAGAAGGTCGTGGGTTCGAATCCCAGCAGAAGTTTTTCTGAAATACACAAGCACTAACTCCATATATGGACATACAGGAAGAGGCTGCATTGCATCGCTGACATGGAGGTAAGTAGAAGTGTTTATTTTTATTTTTTTTAATACACGACTGTTACTGCCATGGGGGGAGCAGGAGGCACTTGATACTGGCACATGGGGGGGGAGATGGCATGGCACTATGATACTGGGACATGGGGGGGGGAGAGAGGCACGTTATACTGGCACTTTTTTGGGGGGGGGGATGGAATGGCACTATGATACTGGGACATGGGGGGGAGGCATGTGATACTGGCACTTTTGGGGGGGGGAGATGGCATGGCACTTTGATACTGGGACATGTGGGGGGGAGGAGAGAGGCACTTCATACTGGCACATTGGGGGGATGGGAGATGGCACTATGATACTGGGACATGTGGGGGGGAGGAGAGAGGCATTTGATACTGGCACATGATGGGGGGGCATCTATAGGGACACTTACTGGCACATTATTGGGGGGCATTATGGGGGACACTAGGCCGGCAGCCTATCAGAGGCCGGACACTGAGGGGCATCTACAGGGGCACTATATATGGGGCATTTTATACTGGTACATTATCGGGGACACTAGCAGGAAGAAGGGGGAAAGGAGCACTATGGGGGAATTCACTGGGGGCACTATATAGGGGTATTTTATACTGGGACATTATGGGGGCACTATGGGGACATTAGCTCAACTGGGGGCATTACAAGGGGGTATTTTTTGCACTGTCACATTAAAAGGAGAATTATTTCTACTGGGGGGGAATTATGGTGGGCTTTATTACTCCCATATGGTATGACCCCCTAGTAGCAGCACCAGCCTCTCCCTGTTCTGCTATCCCTCTGCCCCTTCTCCAAATCCTTATTATGAAATCTTTCTCATTAGGATAAAGCACATCAGCTCCGCCGAGCCCCCGGCCAAAGTGTTGAAGTGGCGTCCGAGATCCCCAAGGGCCAAGCCAAGTAACTAAGTTTTTATGTGAAATATGTTTGTTATACACATATAGCCTACACTGTGCCACACAATATACAGTATACCTCTACACTGTGCCACACAATATACAGTATACCTCTACACTGTGCCACACAATATACAGTATACCGCTACGCTGTGCCACACAATATACAGTATACCTCTACACTGTGCCACACAATATACAGTATACCTCTACACTGTGCCACACAATATACAGTATACCTCTACACTGTGCCGCACAATATACAGTATACCTCTACACTGTGCCGCACAATATACAGTATACCTCTACACTGTGCCACACAATATACAGTATACCGCTACACTGTGCCACACAATATACAGTATACCTCTACACTGTGCCACACAATATACAGTATACCTCTACACTGTGCCACACAATATACAGTATACCGCTACACTGTGCCCCACAATATACAGTATACCTCTACACTGTGCCACACAATATACAGTATACCTCTACACTGTGCCACACAATATACAGTATACCTCTACACTGTGCCCCACAATATACAGTATACCTCTACACTGTGCCCCACAATATACAGTATACCGCTACACTGTGCCACACAATATACAGTATACCTATACACTGTGCCCCACAATGTACAGTATACCGCTACACTGTGCCCCACAATGTACAG
This sequence comes from Bufo bufo, assembly GCF_905171765.1. Taxonomy (NCBI): domain Eukaryota; kingdom Metazoa; phylum Chordata; class Amphibia; order Anura; family Bufonidae; genus Bufo; species Bufo bufo. The sequence goes on along the minus strand of NC_053391.1, from coordinate 364,595,572 downwards.
TATACTGCTACACTGTGTAGTCTGTTCTATAAGCACCATTGTTTTGTGGTGGCGGACAGAAAATAATCTGGAAGTGCCCCTCCCGAGACTAGGCTCTGACTGCTAGGGGGGGGGTCTGCTGAGCTAACGGATGCCCCCTATGGCAGTAGCACCACCATAGCCCCTATATATGGCTAAAAAATTTGCTGAGGGGAGGGGGTGGGGGGGGGGGAAGGGGTGACACCAGCCCTAGCAACGCCACTGTGCTGACGACAAGACACGAGTGGTTTGCATGCTGTGTAATCAGAGCCTGAAGCGAGGCATAAACGTTCTCAACCTGAGCACAATCTGCATGACCAGGCATTTAAGTGCTAAGCACGTGCTGCAGTGGAGTAGACACCTCAAAAACCAAGAAGGGTCTCTGGCTCCTCCTGCTTCCTCTTCTGCTGCAGTCTCTGCCTCTTCATCCACCTCTGGAGTGACAGTGCCACCTGCCACCCCGCAAACAGAGGATCTTCTAGCAACACCACAACCTGGGTCTCCACAATGTCCCACGGAAGTGTTCAGCTCTCCATCTCCCAAACACTGGAGAGGAAGAGGAAGTACCCCCCTACCCACCCGCGATCCCTAGCCCTGAATGCCAGCATTTCTAAATTACTGGCCTTTGAAATACTGCCATTCCATCTGGTGGAGACGGATAGTTTTAAAGGCCTTATGGCGGTGGCTGTCCCACAGAACGTCGTTCCCAGCCGCCACTACTTTTCCAGATGAGCCACCCCTTCCCTGCACAACCAAGAAGGGGACAAAATCAGATGTGCACTGTGCAAACGCCATCTGTGCAAGGTGCACCTCACTACGGATACGTGGACCAGTAAGCACGGTCAGGGATGTTATATCTCCATAACAGCACACTGGGTAAATGCAGTGGCGGCTGGGCCTGAGGCGGGTAGCAGTTTGGCGCATGTCCTTCCACCAGCGAGGATTGCAGGGCGCTTCAGTTTGCCTCCTGTTGCTTCCTCCTCCTACTCCGCTTCCTTATCCTGTACCGGCTCCTTATCCTGTACCGGCTCCTCATCCGGTCAGCGTAACACCTTCACCACCAACTTCAGCACAGCCATGGGTAAATGACAGCAGGCAGTTTTAAAACTTATTTGTTTGGGGGACAAACCCCGCACCGCACAGGAGCTGTGGACGGGCCTTGAACATCAGACCAATCAGTGGTTGGTGCCAGTGAGCCTCAAGCCCGGGCTGGTGGTGTGCTTTAATGTGCGAAATCTCATAGCAGCTCTGGGACTAGCCGGTTTGACGCACATCCCTTGCCTGGTGCATGTGCTGAATTTGGTGGTGCAGAGATTACTTAAAAATTACCCAGATATGTCAGACCTGCTGCATAAAGTGCGGGCGTCTGTGCACGCTTTCGACGTTTTCACCCTGCCGCTGCTCGCCTGTCAGCGCTGCAGCGTAACTTCGGCCTTCCCGCTCACCGCCTCATATGTGACGTGCCCACAAGGTGGAACTCCACCTTGCACATGCTGGCCAGACTGTGCGAGCAGCAGCAGGCAATAATAGGAGTTTCACCTGCAGTCGCTCTGCGGAACAGCACCACTTCACCACTTATGACTGGGCCTCCATGCGAGACCTGTGTTCCTTGTTGTGCTGTTTCGAGTACTCCACCAACAAGGCCAGTGCCGATAATGCCGTTCTCAGCGTAACTATCACACTTCTATGCCTCCTTGAAAAAACGCTGCTGGCGATGATGGAAGAGTATGTGGCACAGGAGGAGGAGGAAGAGGGATCATTTCGTAGGGTTTCCGGCCAGTCATTCACAAGTGGCTCCGAGGGTGGGTTCCTGCACCCACAAATGCCATGTACATAATTGTCCAGCCAGGGCACAGTTCTGGAGGATGACGAGGAGGATGAGATGGAGGAGGAGGAACCATGTTCACAGCAGGGTGGCACCCAGACCAGCTCATGGCCATCACTGGTGCGTGGCTGGGGGGATACAAAGGACACAGACAATACACCTCCCACAGAGGACAGCTTTTCGTTGCCTCTGGGCAGCCTGGCACACATAAGCGATTACATGCTGCAGTGTCTCCTCAACGACCGCCAAGTTGCCCACATTCTAACTTGTGCTGATTACTGGGTGGCCAAGCTGCTGGATCCCCGTTACAAGGACAACGTACCGTCCTTAATTCCATCACTGGAGCGTGATTGTAAGATGTGCGAGTACAGGCGCACGCTGGTAGACGCGCTGCTGGTGGCATTCTCACCTGACAGTGGGGGCACAATGGAAGCACAAGTCGAAGGCAGAGGAAGAGGTCGCCAATGCAGCTGGGGCCCTGCCAGCACCCCAGAAGACAGGGTTAAGCATGGCCCAAATGTGGAAAAGCTTTGTCAGCATGGTGGAGCAGTATGTGTGCACACGCCTACAGGTACTGAATGACGGGTCTGCCCCCTTCAACTTTTGGGTCTCCAAATTAAGCACATGGCCTGAGCTTGCCCTTTGGAGGTGCTGGCCTGCCCTGCAGCCAGTGTATTATCTAAACGTGTGTTTAGCACGGCAGGGGGCGTCATCACAGACAAGCGCAGTTGCCTGTCCACAGCCAATGTGGACAAGCTCACGTTCATTAAATATCTGTAAAGAATAAATCAAGGCAACTGGACTTACTGTAGATTTCTTGAAAATGTTTCACTCGTTCTTCCAACGAGCTTTCTCAATTCTGTGTGACATTGGAGTCAGTAGGTGATAATGACCTCCCAGAAAAAGGTTTCAAGACAGCATTGTATGTGGCAGACAATAGATGTCTAACACCCCCCCCCCCATCTCTATTCAAGCTTGGCTTCTCCATTTTTACGTAGATGGCCTCCTTCAAACCTCATTTGTACCAATCGGCATCCTTATCCAAAACACGTACTTGACTGTCTTCAAAGGTGTGACCTGTTTCTTTTAGATGTAAGTACACGGCTGAATCTTGACCAGAGGTTTTGGCTCTTCTATGCTGAGCCATACGATAATTTAGTTGTTGTTTTGTTTCGCCTATATACAGTTCTGAGCATTCCTGATTACACTGGACTGCGTACACAATGTTTTCCATCTTGTGTTTAGGCGTTGGGTCTTTTGGGTGAACCAGTTGTTGCCTCAGTGTGTTGCTGGGTTTAAAGCAGACAGGGATGTGATGTTTATTAAAAATCCTTTTGAGTTTCTCAGACACCCCAGCTACATATGGGATAATCATATTCTTGCGTCTGTCATGCTTCTCGCCCTCACTGGTAGTGCTCTTTCTTCTCCTTCCTTCTGTTTTGACAAAGGCCCAATCTGGATACCCATAAGTTTTAAGTGCCCCTCTGAGGTGTTTGAATTCCTTCGCCTTGGCCTCTGTGCTGGTGGGGATTTTCTCTGCCCGGTGGTGTAGAGTCTGGATGACTCCCAGTTTGTGGTCTAGAGGATGGTGGGAATCAAATAGCAGGTACTGGTCTGTGTGTTGGTTTTCGATAGACCTCTATTCCCAGCTTCCTTCCCTCTTCCACTGTTATAAGACAGTCCAGAAACGCCAGTTTGTTGTTCTGCATCTCTTCCCGCGTGAAATTGATGTTATGATTCACTGAGTTGATGTGGTCAGTGAAAGCCTGTAACTCTTGTTTATGAATTTTAACCCAAGTGTCATCCACATATCTGAACTAATGACTCGGTGTAATTCCCTTGAAAGTGGTCAGGGCTTTCCTTTCTACTTCCTCCATATACAGGTTCGCTACAATAGGTGAGACTGGCGATCCCATAGCACATCCATGTTTTTGCTTGTAGAACTTGTCCTTATACTTCAAGTAGGTGGTACTCAGACAAAGGTCCAGTAAGGCACACACTTGGTCTGGGCAAAGTTCTGTTCTGCAGCCTAAGGTGTTGTCTAGTAGCAACTGTTTCCTGACTGTTATAATTGTCTCTGCAGTGGGTATGCAGGTGAAGAGGGATGTAACATCATAGGAGACCATTGTTTCTTCTGTGCCCAATACCAAGTTCTGGATTTTGGTGGTGAAATCCTGAGAGTTCTGTATGTGATGTTGTGTGTTTCCAACCAAGGGCGCTAGGATTCTGGCTAAGTATTTTGCCACATTGTAGGTCACAGAGTTGATGCTGCTGACAATTGGCCTGAGAGGGGTCCCATCCTTATGTGTCTTAGGAAGTCCATAAATACATGGTTGGGCTTCCCCAGGGTAGAGGCGATGATACATGGCCCGATCAATGATTTTGTCCTTTTCTAGTTGGGGTAGTAGTTCTATAACCTTCTTCTTGTAGCCACTGGTTGGGTCTCGTCTTAGGGCCTCATATGTGTTGTTATCACCTAGGAGTTTGGTCACCTTGACATCGTAGTCAGATGTATTAAGTACAACCATGCATCTTCCTTTATCCGCAGGCAGGATGGTGATGTTTGTGTCTTTTTTCAGTGATGTAACCGCCTTCCTTTCTTCTCTTGTCAAGTATGAAGGAGGTGGTTTGGCACTGGCCAGAGCTGCAGACACTTTAAGGAAAAGTTGTTCAGCCTCACCCTGTGGTACTTTGTTGCTGTGGATTGAGGCTTCAGTGGCTGAAATAATATCAACTATTGGTATGGTTCTTGGTGTGATTGCGAAATTCAACCCTTTAGCAAGGACATCCATCTAAGGCTGGGTGAGAACCCGGTCTGAAAGATTCTGCTCACGTTCATTAAAATAAACCAGGCATAGATTCCACAGGACTTGTCCGCACCTTGTGCAGAATAGACATGTATACCTGCTTTAACCAGCCATTGTTATACTGCAGCGCAATTGCTCATTCTTGTATTTTGGATATTTCACACTCTTTTGGAGTGTACCCTAATTTAAAAAAATTATAATTTAAACCAAAAACCAGTGTTGGCTACCTCGTCCTCCTCCACCGTCGCTTCCAACTACTGTCACAGCCAGACAGCTGAGAAGCGCTCACAGGAGCTTCTCAGATCCTCCTCCTTGAATTTCTTTGTTTTGGTTTAGTTTCTCATCTCGTTAGTCTATCTCAGCTGTCATGCAGTCAGACTGATCGCTACCCTTTAAGTTCCTCCCCATAATGCAGTAGTGTGCGGCTGATACAACTTCCTGGAGTGTGTGTGCATGCTGTCCCCAGTCCCCAGTCCCCAGTCGTCTGCAGATAAGTGCTGTTTATGTATTTATGTTTTTGTCTTTTCTGGATCCAGGTGACCCTGACTCCCTCCGTGTCAGTGTAGGGAGCCGGTGGTCGTGTCCCTTCACTATTGTAGGGTCTTCAGGTAATAGATAGCCGAGGAACGTGGATATGCGGCCATCCACCTTTGGGGTGTTTGCATAGGCTGAGCAGTGAGGGAGAGCGGCAGGTCTATTGCAGGGGTCTCCCTTTGTTCCTTAGTTGTGGATCCAGAGAGACATTGTTTATATGGTTTTGTCTTGTTTCCTGTACACCATCCGTGACAACTACACTGCTACGTCCACCCCCTCCTCAAACTCCTACTCCATATGGACCTCCACCTCATAAATCAATTTTTTTTATTTTATTTGTACATATTTTATGTCATTTCACTACTTTGTCAGTTTTTGGGTGTGATGTACCACTGCCATAGGCGTGCGCACGGGGTGTGCTGGGTGTGCCTGGGCACACCCTAATCATCATCTCCGTGCTGCACTGCCATCTGCCAACTCCCGATCCCTTCCTTCACATAGACTTCAGGCGAGTGGTCTGAAGCCTATGAGACAGTACAGCGCTAGAATGGATTTGCTCCAGGGAGGTATGATGATCGGAGGAAGAGGCGGAGTCTCGTCATACAGGGGGCGTAGCCTCAAGATGTGCAGGAGATTCAACAGAGCACGTTGTTGGAGAGAGGAGCAGAAGCTACAGGTCAGTATGTGGAGGAGAAGATTGACTGTTATGTGTACTTGGGGGGCTTTTTGCAGGGGCTGAAGGGAGGAGGAATAATCCTTGTACTGGAGACTGTATGTTAAAGGGGTCTGAAGAGAGGGGGGTGAAGTGATATTATTTACATGGGGACTGTATGCTGGAGGGACTAAAGGCAGAGAGAGTGATGTATTTTACATGGGACTGTAAGCTGGAGGGGCTAAAGGCAGGGGGATGATATTATTTTACATGGGGACTGTATGCTGGAAGGACTGAAGGCAGGGGGAGTTTTGTATTTTACATGGGACTGTATGTCGGAGGGGCTGAAGGCGGGGAGTGATGTATTTTACATGGGACTGTATGCTGAAGGGGCTGAAGGCAGGCGGCGAAGAGAGGAAGGGTGATATTATTTACATGGGACTGTATGCTGGAGGTGCTGAAGGCAGGGGGAGTTTTGTATTTTACATGGGACTGTATGTTGGAGGGGCTGAAGGCAAGGAGTGATGTATTTTATATGGGACTGTATGCTGGAGGGGCTGAAGAGCGCCATAATTATTACCATTAGGGTCCATTCACATGTCCGTAGTGTTTTGAGGATCCGCAATACACCCGGCCGGCACCCCCATAGAACAGCCTATTCTTGTCCGCAGCTGCAGACAAGAATAGGACATATTCTATTTTTTTCCAGAGCCGCGGACCGGAAGTTTGGCAGGCTACTCCGGAAATGCGGATGCGAAGAGCACACTGTGTGCTTTCTGCATCTATTCCGTCCCCATAGAGAATGCATGGGTCCGCACCCGTTCCGCACAATTGCGGAATGGATGCGGACACATTCTGCGGACGTGTGAATGGAGCCTAATACAGAGGGGGCCATTATAATATTAAGAATAATAATTACACAGAGGGACCGGTATATATTATAATTATACAGAGGGCATTATACTTATGGGCACTATGGGTGGAGGGGAGGTCTGTTATCTGAGGATGATGTAACAGGTATGTGCTGCTGTACTCTACATATAATGGTACACACTATACAGTAATGTCCATCCACATATCTGTTTGGGGGGGGGGGGGGGGTGGCTATAGGATTTGGCCCACACTGCCGAAGCCTGGCCCCAGACTTCAGGTCACACTGTACGTGTTCTGAATTCTGGGGCCTCACACCCATCTACTACATTATATGTACTCAGAGTTACCATTGTGTCATCTGTGGTGTTACATAGGACTGCAGGTGACATCTGCTACATTATCTGTACTTAGTTATCACTGTTATCTCTGGTGTTACGTAGGACTGCAGGTAATATATCCTACATGACGGGGTATTGGTTATTACCCGCTCGCCCCTCATGATCAGTCACCTACTAACCCTTGACTCACTTACCACAAGCCCCAACCTTCTAAACTGGCCCCGTCAGAACCCCAATAAGACACGGACACCAAGTTGGATTATATCGGCCACAGCAGCCGTTTATTGAAAACATATACATGAATAATTAACCTTTTATTTCCCACAAAACATCCCCATAAGATATAACCAACTTAATTCACCTGAGTAACACGGGGGAGGTCCTGGAAGCCCCAAACCTCGGAATTTTCCCAGTATCCTTTTTGAGCCGACTTGCCCCCAGCCGTTAAGCACCAGCTCGGAGGCACCACTGACGGCTCGCCCAAATTCCGCCACAACCGACCACCAGCCATAGGAGTCCAGCCCCAACCGTGGGGCCCTCCCATCCTCGTCACCTGAATCTCTCCAACTTCAAGGACCTCCCACCGCCACAGCCGCCGTGACAAAATAAATAACATTTTATTTTACTTATTCATTACACGATCACCCCACTCCGTCCCCTCCCCAACCCCCCCCCATCTGACCCAGGCTCTGGAACCTGAACAACAAGGGTGGGTGGGTGGGAGCTCCGTTCTATCCACAAAATGGCCTCCTTCATCCCGGGCCCTCACCTATTTAACCCCTCGTTCCACCGCCCCCATAACTTAAACTGACCAATCCCTCCCCAGGGGCTCCCTCAAACCAGCCCCCCGTCATGGTCGCCTCCCCCCAAGGCTGCGCCCCCAGTCCGGCTCTGTCTTGACGGGGTATTGGTTATTACCCGCTCGCCCCTCATGATCAGTCACCTACTAACCCTTGACTCACTTACCACAAGCCCCAACCTTCTAAACTGGCCCCGTCAGAACCCCAATAAGACACGGACACCAAGTTGGATTATATCGGCCACAGCAGCCGTTTATTGAAAACATATACATGAATAATTAACCTTTTATTTCCCACAAAACATCCCCATAAGATATAACCAACTTAATTCACCTGAGTAACACGGGGGAGGTCCTGGAAGCCCCAAACCTCGGAATTTTCCCAGTATCCTTTTTGAGCCGACTTGCCCCCAGCCGTTAAGCACCAGCTCGGAGGCACCACTGACGGCTCGCCCAAATTCCGCCACAACCGACCACCAGCCATAGGAGTCCAGCCCCAACCGTGGGGCCCTCCCATCCTCGTCACCTGAATCTCTCCAACTTCAAGGACCTCCCACCGCCATGAACGCCCATGCTTGACACCTTAAGCATGTGCGTCCCTCCACATCCGCAAAGCTGTCTCAATGCCTTCCTGTATTGCCAGACACCACATGTCAATCCCCACTGCGTTCAAATGAACGCCGTCAGACCGCCAAAAAGCTCCAACCCCTTTTTCCAGCTCGGTATGCCGCACTACCACTGCCCCATTCCTTGCCATAAACCGCCCTATTGCCCGGTTAGCTTTTATCCTAGCCTTGTTTATCCCTTCCACTGAACGCGCCCCCCTCCACACCTTGCGGGGAACAATGTCCGACCAAACGGAAATAAGACCCGGGAACAGCGCCCACAACCGGAGTAGATCGAATTTAACGTCCTTCACCAACTCCCGCAACGGCCGCGCCCCCAAATCGTTGCCCCCCACGTGTAACACCAACACATCCGGCACCCTATCCAACCTCACAAACTTGTGGACCTCAGGTAGCACGCCCCCCCCACACCATACCCCTACGCCCCAACCATCTTACCACCGCCACCGACCGGTCAATCCCCAACTGTTGTCCATCCGGCCGAACCGCTGCCCGGATGGCTCCCCAGAAAACATAGGAGTGACCCATTATCCAGATCAGCGCTGGGTCCGAACCTGCAACGAAATAACAATAACAAAAGCATACCGTGCGGGATGAGACAGAATACAATGCAATATCACAACCGATCTAGACGAATATATGATCTAAAGCGAATCGATTCCCACCTTCCTATCCGCATGATCACATCCTGCCCCAATCCGCGTCTGGCCGCCTCCGTCGCAGCCCCAATTCTGAAAGAATGGCTAGAGTAACCCCCAAGCGCTAAGCCCAACTGCCCTAGACACCGCTTGAAGACCGCCGTGAACTGGAAACGGGAAAGGAAAGACCCGTCCGCATGCACTAAGAGAGGGGAATTCATCCCCACCACCGCGACCCCGTACTCCCTCAAGCAACATACCGGACACATTGCGCAACCCGGGACCGCAAACAAAACAACCTTCCGACCTCTCCCTTCCACATCAGTTTTTGACCGCCTAATACGAAACTCCACCCTGTCCTGAAAAAGGTCTACATCATCCCTAAACAAACCACCCTGTTTCTTAACCGACGGAGAAACCAACTCGCCCAAACGCAAGGCCCCAAAAAATGCCAGCGAAAAAGCCAACCGAAACAAACGTAACTCCCACGGCGAGGCACAAACGTCGACTAATTGATCCCCCAGCCTCAACAGCAAAGCAAAAGACACCGGCCTACGGTCATCCTGCACTGACTGAGAACGCCGCCAACCCTTCAAAGCCCTCACCACCAGAAAAGACTTGGTGACGTCTGGCAGATTCCTAAGACGAAAACCGAAAGCCAATCCTGAAACACAACTATTAATCCTAGCGACAGACCACCCCTCCTCTCTACAATGCCCAATGAACAATAGCAAGGGAATCTCAAAGTCATCCGACACAACAGCCAACCTGGCCTTCCAATCCTCCCAGCATTGCCATGCCCTATCATATGTCTCCCACGTACCGGGTGCAAGTGAAGCCCGTATAAGACCCGCTACGGTGTCTCCAGAAGTTCCCACAGGCCACTCGGGCAGTCCAGCCCGCGCTCCTCTGCCCCCGGGGCCAGCTGGCGGAAACGCTCCCACTGTGAACGAGAGAGAGCATCAGCAATACAGTTATCAACCCCTGGTACATGTACTGCTACCACCCAAGCATTGAGTGACAAGCACTCCAGCACCAGCCTCTGTAACAGACGCACCACCAACGGTGAAGAAGCTGACAACCCGTTAATCGCTTGCACCACCCCCAAGTTGTCACAATGGAAACGAACCTTCTTGTTCCTAAACTCCTCCCCCCATAACATTACTGCCACCACAATGGGGAACAATTCCAGCAACGCTAAATTCTTGACCCAGCCCCTCTCCACCCAGGTATCAGGCCAACCCCCCGCACACCACTGCCCCCCACAATAGACCCCGAAACCGCCTCCCCCTGCCGCGTCAGAGAAAAGGTCAAAATCAAATGAGTCTACCGCCTCACCCATAAACAGACCTCTGCCATTATAACACTCCAGAAACGATGCCCAAACTTGCAAATCCGCCCTAAGCTCCTTCCCCAATCTAATAAAATGGTGCGGCGCCGCCACCCCCGCCGTTGCCGCCGCCAAACGCCTACTAAATACCCTACCCATGGGGATAATCCTACAGGCGAAATTCAGCTTCCCCAGGAGTGACTGTAGGCTCCGCAATTGGATTTTCTGCAGTCGCCTCGCCCTGTCGACCTCCATTTTCAAGTCCTCAACCTTGTCCAAGGGCAGCCTACATTCCATCCTCACTGAGTCAATCACTATGCCTAGGAAGCTCAATTCCGTGGTCGGCCCCACCGTTTTCCCTGCCGCCAAGGGAACCCCAAAGGAATCAAACAACGCCTCCATCGTGTGCAACAGCAAAGAGCACACCCTGGATCCCGGGGGGCCAATACATAAGAAATCATCCAGATAGTGAATAAGTGATTCACATCCGGAGGAATCCACTACCGCCCATTCTAGAAAAGAACTGAACTTCTCAAAATACGCGCAGGACAACGAACACCCCATTGGCAAACAACGATCAACAAAAAACTTACCCTCCCAAAAACATCCCAACAAATGCAGGCTCTCTGGGTGCACCGGCAACAACCTAAAAGCTGACTCAATATCTGTTTTCGCCATCAACGCACCCCTCCCAAACTTCCTAACCCACTTCACTGCCGCATCAAACGAGGTATAGACTACCGAGCACAGCGTCGGGTCAATACCATCGTTGACCGACGATCCCTTAGGAAAGGATAGATGTTGAATCAGGCGAAACGTATTCGCCTCCTTCTTTGGGACCACCCCCAGAGGCGACACACGCAAGTTCTGCAAAGGTGGTTCCAAAAACGGGCCAGCCATCCTTCCAAGTCTAACTTCCTTCTCTAACTTTTTTGTCACCACATCAGGGTGCTCCCTAGCCGACTGCAAATTCTTCTTAAGCAACACAGGCCCCGAAGGAACAAACGGAATTTTAAACCCCCCCAAAAAACCTTCCCGCAACAATTGCGCAGCCTCCCTATCCGGATATCTAGCGAGAAACCGGTCCATCCCTCCCAGCCGCACTGGCGTCTCCCCCTTTTCCAGAACTCTCACCCCCCTTCTGTCTTGCCCCTCTAAAACAGCGCGTGGCTCCGTGAGACCCACCACAGGTGGAGCATTCGTGCTTAAATTTGCACTTGGCTCCAAATTTACACCCCCCTTCATTGAATAAAAAACACAACCCCTTCGCAGATGCTGCCGCGAATCCGGATTGTCCCCCTGCCCCTGATTCACTCCGAAAGGGCTGACCCGACCGAACCGGCGCCGTCACTTTGAGCCACAAAGCGATATCCTTGTGGTCCCATTTGATGCTAGGGCGTACCGCCTTCCGCTGCCTAAACTGTTCGTCGTAACGCAGCCAGGCCATACCCCCATACACCCGGTAAGCTTCCCCAATAGCATCGAGGTAACAAAAAAGCGCGGAGCAGCACTCCGGCGCCTTCTCCCCTATCACACTGGCCAATATCGCGAACGCCTGCAACCAGTTTGGGAACGTCCGCGGTATCAGGCGGTGCCTACGCTTCTCCTCGTCCTCCCTCTTACCCTCATCCTTCCGCGCCCTATCCAAATTGAACCTGTCCAAAGGGAGTAAGGAAAATATATCCACATACTCCCCTTTCCAAATGCGCTCCCTAACCTCCTGCTTCAAATGTGCCCCCAACGGGCCTTCGAAACAAACATAAACTTCCCCCTTAGCCCTATCGTCTAACCGCATTCCATCCTCCTGATCAGACCCACCTACCTGCGTCTGAACGGACGCCGAAGTCCCACATGAAACCACCGTGGGTGCACTCGAAGCTGGCGGCCCCCCAGCGACCGCCCCCACACCCCACGCCGGCAATGGCCCTGACGCTACCGCCCCGCCGACGCCACCCCCCAAGCCCCCCACCGGTAACACGGGATTCCCTGCCGCCCCCAAATTTGCTAACAACCCCACCAAACCCCCCAAGAGCTGGCCCAGTCCCTTACTCAAATCCGACTGAGACCCCCCAGCCCCCCCAGACACTAACTGACATAAAGGTCCCCAAGGTGCCTCACCTGGCTGCCTGGGTGCTGTGACCCCATCAGCCGAAGGTCCTGACTCCCGCCGCTCGGTCCTCTGAGACGGTCCTGGCACAGCGAGCTCCCACGGATGTCCCCTGGCCGGGCTGGGGCCAGGGACGCGATCTTCCGGATCCTCTCTGGAAACGACTTGCCCAGCGACGACCTCCTCCTCGACTTGCCTGGCCGCCGAGGGCCTGCTGCCAAGGTCCGCAGCAGCCCCGTGCCCTCTGGAACACTGCTCTGGCTGAGGGGCCTCATCCACATCAGGATCCTGGAGAGAGCCCGCCGTTCCTGGTCCCGACCACAAGGTGGCGCTGCTGCGCTGCTGAAGAGGCCTACTGAGGCCTGCCTGAGGGCTCCGCCTCCTGGCTGGATTCCTTCCACGTCTGGACGCCCGGGAAGGAGCTGCACCCGGCGCCTGCAGGCGTGAAGGGTCCTGAAAAGCAGGGCTCCGTCTGCGGCGCTGAGCCCTAGGGGAGGCCATATCTGGGCTGAGGCGCGCCGGCGGCCGGGCCCGCCGCGGCCGGGATGCCCGTGGCTGAGGCGAAGCGGGAGCCTCAGCCGCCCCTCTGAGCAGCTGCTGGACCTGCTCCTGGAGCCAGCCGGGTCCCCGAGCAGCTGCTGCCGACCTGAGATCCGACAGGAGTGATTCTACATCCATGATAAATGTAAGTGCGCACGGAGTGTAGGTGTATACAGCTCCGTTCTATCCACAAAATGGCCTCCTTCATCCCGGGCCCTCACCTATTTAACCCCTCGTTCCACCGCCCCCATAACTTAAACTGACCAATCCCTCCCCAGGGGCTCCCTCAAACCAGCCCCCCGTCATGGTCGCCTCCCCCCAAAGCTGCGCCCCCAGTCCGGCTCTGTCTTTATCTGCACTCAGAGAGTTATCACTGTGTTATCTGTGGTGTTACATAGGACTGTAAGTGACATGTACTGCATTATTTGTAAAAGGGGGCGTGGCCACAGGTTGGGGGGGAGCAATACTTGGCTTGCCCCGGGTGCTGACAACCCACGCTACGCCACTGGAACTCTGCCCTGTATGTTCCCTGCTGCTTGCTACCCCTCCTCATTTACACCCCTGTATAATGCAGACATCCCAACCTGCAAAAACTCATTTCAGGGAGGTGCACTTCTCATTTCAGGGAGGTTTTCTTTTTTTTTCTTTCACAAACTTTTTATAAAATTTTCTAGACATATGTCGTATCTGCACACTTTGCTCTATGGTGTGGAGGACTGGGCTCATTACCCTGCCCCAAATTATCATATTTATGTATATGATTAAAGGGATTCTGTCACCACCTATAAGCCCTATATGTCCAGGGTAGCATTCTGATTTCTAAGGTGGCCTTATAAAAGCTATTTGTGGCTTTATTCTGCGGAAAAACAGGTTTTACTAACCTGTCAATCATTGAATTAAGGTGCCCAAGCAGGGGAGGTCTGTGGATGCATGGTGCCCGGCCGCACGCATCGCCGTTCGTGCCCAGCGCCGCCTTCTACTCCTCAGTGCCGCCTCTCCCTCCCTCCCCCTCCTCCCGCTTTGAGATCCCGCGCGTGCGCACAGGCTCAGCCTGATGCGCCGTTGCGGACTGCTGCATCGGCTTCTTCTTGCACTGTGCGCACGCGCAGAGAAGGGGACACTGCTACAGGTTTCCGGAAAGGTTTACTGTGAGTAAACTAGAGATGGGAAGTTTGGATCTTTCACATGAATCGGTTCATTCGCTGAGCTGAAAAGAAGCAAGTGAACCGAAGCTTAGGTAGCGCAATGCGCATGCGCGGATGCTTCGATTCACTTGCTGACTCGCTGAGTCGGCTCTTGGTCTGAGTCAGGAAGTTTATTCTTTAACCTCCTCAGGACCGCCGTACGCAGGATTGCGTCTTTGCGGCGGCCCTGCTCTTCTGGGTGGACGCGCCGGCGCGTCCTCTCGCGAGACGCGAGATTTCCTGTGAACGCGCGCACACAGGCGCGCGCGTTCACAGGAACGGAAGGTAAGAGAGTGGATCTCCAGCCTGCCAGCGGCGATCGTTCGCTGGCAGGCTGGAGATGTGTTTTTTTTAACCCCTAACAGGTATATTAGACGCTGTTTTGATAACAGCGTCTAATATACCCGCTACCTGGTCCTCTGGTGGTCCCTTTTGTTTGGATCGACCACCAGAGGACACAGGTAGCTCAGTAAATATGTTGCACCAAGCACCACTACACTACACCCCCCCCTGTCACTTATTAACCCCTTATTCACCCTTGATCACCCCTGATCACCCCCCTGTCATTGATCAACCCCCTGTAAAGCTCCATTCAGATGTCCGCATGATTTTTACGGATCCACTGATAGATGGATTGGATCCGCAAAACGCATACGGACGTCTGAATGAAGCCTTACAGGGGCGTGATCAATGACTGTGGTTATCACCCCATATAGACTCCCTGATCACCCCCCTGTCATTGATTACCCCCCTGTCATTGATCAACCCCCTGTAAAGTTCCATTCAGATGTCCGCATGATTTTTACGGATCCACTGATAGATGGATCGGATCCGCAAAACGCATACGGACGTCTGAATGAAGCCTTACAGGGGCGTGATCAATGACTGTGGTGATCACCCCATATAGACTCCCTGATCACCCCCCTGTCATTGATTACACCCCTGTCATTGATCAACCCCCTGTAAAGCTCCATTCAGATGTCCGCATGATTTTTACGGATCCACTGATAGATGGATCGGATCCGCAAAACGCATACGGGCGTCTGAATGAAGCCTTACAGGGGCGTGATCAATGACTGTGGTTATCACCCCATATAGACTCCCTGATCACCCCCCTGTCATTGATTACACCCCTGTCATTGATCAACCCCCTGTAAAGCTCCATTCAGATGTCCGCATGATTTTTACGGATCCACTGATAGATGGATCGGATCCGCAAAACACATACATGCGTCTCCCTGGAGCCTTCCAGGGGGGGTGATCACCCCATATAGACTCCCTGATCACCCCCCTGTCATTGATTACACCCCTGTCATTGATCAACCCCCTGTAAAGCTCCATTCAGATGTCCGCATGATTTTTACGGATCCACTGATAGATGGATCGGATCCGCAAAACGCATACGGACGTCTGAATGAAGCCTTACAGGGGCGTGATCAATGACTGTGGTTATCACCCCATATAGACTCCCTGATCACCCCCCTGTCATTGATTACACCCCTGTCATTGATCAACCCCCTGTAAAGCTCCATTCAGATGTCCGCATGATTTTTACGGATCCACTGATAGATGGATCGGATCCGCAAAACGCATACGGACGTCTGAATGAAGCCTTACAGGGGCGTGATCAATGACTGTGGTTATCACCCCATATAGACTCCCTGATCACCCCCCCTGTCATTGATTACCCCCCTGTCATTGATCAACCCCCTGTAAAGCTCCATTCAGATGTCCGCATGATTTTTACGGATCCACTGATAGATGGATCGGATCCGCAAAACGCATACGGACGTCTGAATGAAGCCTTACAGGGGCGTGATCAATGACTGTGGTGATCACCCCATATAGACTCCCTGATCACCCCCCTGTTATTGATTACACCCCTGTCATTGATCAACCCCCTGTAAAGCTCCATTCAGATGTCCGCATGATTTTTACGGATCCACTGATAGATGGATCGGATCCGCAAAACGCATACGGACGTCTGAATGAAGCCTTACAGGGGCGTGATCAATGACTGTGGTGATCACCCCATATAGACTCCCTGATCACCCCCCTGTCATTGATTACCCCCCTGTAAAGCTCCATTCAGATGTCCGCATGATTTTTACGGATCCACTGATAGATGGATCGGATCCGCAAAACACATACATGCGTCTCCCTGGAGCCTTCCAGGGGGGGTGATCACCCCATATAGACTCCCTGATCACCCCCCTGTCATTGATCACCCCCCCTGTCATGCTGCATTCAGATGTCCGTATGATTTTTACGGATCCACGGATACATGGATCGGATCCGCAAAACACATACGGACATCTGAATGGAGCCTTACAGGGGGGTGATCAATGACAGGGGGGTGATCAATGACAGGGGGGTGATCACCCCATATTGACTCATTGATCACCCCCCTGTCATTGATCACCCCCCTGTCATTGATCACCCCCCTGTCATTGATCACCCCCCTGTAAGGCTCCATTCAGACATTTTTTTGGCCCAAGTTAGCGGAAATTATTATTTTTTTCTTACAAAGTCTCATATTCCACTAACTTGTGTCAAAAAATAAAATCTCACATGAACTCACCATACCCCTCACGGAATCCAAATGCGTAAAATTTTTTAGACATTTATATTCCAGACTTCTTCTCACGCTTTAGGGCCCCTAGAATGCCAGGGCAGTATAAATACCCCACATGTGACCCCATTTCGGAAAAAAGACACCCCAAGGTATTCCGTGAGGGGCATATTGAGTCCATGAAAGATTGAAATTTTTGTCCCAAGTTAGCGGAAAGGGAGACTTTGTGAGAAAAAAAAAAAATATCAATTTCTGCTAACTTGTGCCAAAAAAAAAAAAATTCTATGAACTCGCCATGCCCCTCATTGAATACCTTGGGATGTCTTCTTTCCAAAATGGGGTCACATGTGGGGTATTTATACTGCCCTGGCATTCTAGGGGTCCTAAAGCGTGAGAAGAAGTCTGGGATCCAAATGTCTAAAAATGCCCTCATAAAATGAATGTGGGCCCCTTTGCGCATCTAGGCTGCAAAAAAGTGTCACAGATGTGGTATCGCCGTACTCAGGAGAAGTTGGGGAATGTGTTTTGGGGTGTCATTTTACATATACCCATGCTGGGTGAGATAAATATCTTGGTCAAATGCCAACTTTGTATAAAAAAATGGGAAAAGTTGTCTTTTGCCGAGATATTTCTTTCACCCAGCATGGGTATATGTAAAAAGACACCCCAAAACACATTCCCCAACGTCTCCTGAATACGGAGATACCAGATGTGTGACACTTTTTTGCAGCCTAGGTGGGCAAAGGGGCCCACATTCCAAAGAGCACCTTTAGGATTTCACAGGTCATTTACCTACTTAACACACATTAGGGCCCCTGGAAAATGCCAGGGCAGTATAACTACCCCACAAGTGACCCCATTTTGGAAAGAAGACACCCCAAGGTATTCCGTGAGAGGCATGGCGAGTTCCTAGAATTTTTTATTTTTTGTCACAAGTTAGTGGAAAATGATGATTTTTTTTTTTTTTTTTTTTATACAAAGTCTCATATTCCACTAACTTGTGACAAAAAATAAAAACTTCCATGAACTCACTATGCCCATCAGCGAATACCGTGGGGTCTCTCCTTTCCAAAATGGGGTCACTTGTGGGGTTGTTATACTGCCCTGGCATTCTAGGGGCCCAAATGTGTGGTAAGGAGTTTGAAATCAAATTCTGTAAAAAATGACCAGTGAAATCCGAAAGGTGCTCTTTGGAATATGGGCCCCTTTGCCCACCTAGGCTGCAAAAAAGTGTCACACATCTGGTATCTCCGTACTCAGGAGAAGTTGGGGAATGTGTTTTGGGGTGTCATTTTACATATACCCATGCTGGGTGAGAGAAATATCTTGGCAAAAGACAACTTTTCCCATTTTTTTTATACAAAGTTGGCATTTGACCAAGATATTTATCTCACCCAGCATGGGTATATGTAGAAAGACACCCCAAAACACATTCCTCAACTTCTCCTGAATACAGAGATACCAGATGTGTGACACTTTTTTGCAGCCTAGGTGGGCAAAGGGGCCCATATTCCAAAGAGCACCTTTCGGATTTCACAGGGCATTTTTTACAGAATTTGATTTCAAACTCCTTACCACACATTTGGGCCCCTAGAATGCCAGGGCAGTATAACTACCCCACAAGTGACCCCATTTTGGAAAGAAGACACCCCAAGGTATTCCGTGAGGGGCATGGCGAGTTCCTAGAATTTTTTATTTTTTGTGACAAATCATCATTTTCCGCTAACTTGTGAAAATAAAAAGTTCTATGAACTCACTATGCCCATCAGCGAATACCTTAGGGTGTGTACTTTCCGAAATGGGGTCATTTGTGGGGTGTTTGTACTGTCTGGGCATTGTAGAACCTCAGGAAACATGACAGGTGCTCAGAAAGTCAGAGCTGCTTTAAAAAGCGGAAATTCACATTTTTGTACCATAGTTTGTAAACGCTATAACTTTTACCCAAACCATTTTTTTTTTACCCAAACATTTTTTTTTTTATCAAAGTCATGTAGAACAATAAATTTAGAGCAAAATTTATATATGGATCTCGTTTTTTTTGCAAAATTTCACAACTGAAAGTGAAAAATGTCATTTTTTTGCAAAAAAATCGTTAAATTCGATTAATAACAAAAAAAGTAAAAATGTCAGCCGCAATGAAATACCACCAAATGAAAGCTCTATTAGTGAGAAGAAAAGGAGGTAAAATTCATTTGGGTGGTAAGTTGCATGACCGAGCAATAAACGGTGAAAGTAGTGTAGGTCAGAAGTGTAAAAAGTGGCCTGGTCTTTCAGGGTGTTTAAGCACTGGGGGCTGAGGTGGTTAAAACCCTGTGTGTAATTATCTGCCCCACTGTAGGAAAAAAACAAGCATGGGGGGGGGGGTGAATTTAACACTGGGGTAAATAATAGAATTAAAATAAAGGGTTAAATGTATAAATGTATTTAAAAAAAAAATACATCTCTCTCAATAGTTCTATAGCTACTGAATGAGACAGAAGAAGGGATGCCTTTAACATATATATCTCCTTGAGAAGCCAATTTGACCCTAAAGGGTTAATTCAACCTGTAATCTAAACTCTGTGTCCTGTCACTTCTCTTATCTCTCTGCTCTGCTATCAGTAAACCTTTCCGGGATATATTGTTTCACTTGCCAGCGTCAGGGAGCCGCTATCTAATAGCGGGAGACTCCCTGAACCTCCGGGAGACTTGAGATCCCTGATAATGCACCCTGATACCCCTCAGTTATATGATACCGTATAACTTAGGGGTATCAGGGTAAATTAGAGGGGGTAATATAACTGTGGAGGGCTATCGGGGACATTTTACAGGGGGTAATATAACTGAGGGATTAGGGTAAATTATACAGGGGGTAAAACTAAGGAACTAAGGGGTATCAGGGTACATTATTATACAGGGGTAATATAACTGAGGAGGGCTATCTCAGGCAACATGATGAAGGGATAATAAAACTTATATAATATAAGTTATATTACGCCTGTATAATGTCCCTGATAGCCCTCCTCAGTTATATTACTCCTGTATAATTTACCCTGATACCCCTTAGTTATATTACCCCTGTATAATAATGTACCCTGATACCCCTCAGTGTATTTGTGTTTGTATATATAATATACATACACATACACACACGCACGGCGTGTGTTTGTGCTTTAGGGTGCACTCCCTAATGCAATAGGCTGTGCACGCCTATGACCACTGCTATACCTAGTAGACAGGTAAAAAAAATTGTCAGTTACATTTTCGGTTGAAATTCAACAATTTTTGGGTGTGATGTACCACTGCTATACCGAGTAGACAGGTGAAAAAAAATATATATATAATTGTCTGTTACATTTTCCCGCGATGCACCCACATTTTATTTGGCCCTCACACATCGCGCCATATTAGGCCTCTTTCACACGAGCGAGTTTTCCGCACAGTTCCGCACTGAATCCGGACCCAT
Source organism: Bufo bufo (assembly GCF_905171765.1). Taxonomy (NCBI): domain Eukaryota; kingdom Metazoa; phylum Chordata; class Amphibia; order Anura; family Bufonidae; genus Bufo; species Bufo bufo. The sequence goes on along the minus strand of NC_053391.1, from coordinate 364,575,284 downwards.
TCATTTCTATGGGGCTGTGCCCACGAGCGGTGATTTTCACGCATCACTTGTGCGTTGCGTGAAAATCGCAGCATGCTCTATATTCTGCGTTTTTCACGCAACGCAGGCCCCATAGAAGTGAATGGGGCTGCGTGAAAATCGCAAGCATCCGCACGCAAGTGCGGATGCGGTACAATTTTCTTGCACGGTTGCTAGGAGACGATCGGGATGGGGACCCGATCATTATTATTTGGAAAATAATAGCATTCTGAATACAGAATGCATAGTACAATAGGGCTGGAGGGGTTAAAAAATAATAATAATAATTTAACTCACCTTAATCCACTTGATCGCGCAGCCGGCATCTCTTCTGTCTTCTTCTTTGCTGTGCACAGGAAAAGGACCTTTGATGACGTCACATGATCAATCACCATGGTAAAAGATCATGTGATGGACCATGTGATGAGTGCAGTGACGTCATCAAAGGTCCTATTCCTCAAAGAAGAAGACAGAAGAGATGCCGGCTGCGCGAACAAGTGGATGAGATGAGTCAAATTATTTTTTTATTTTTTTTAACCCCTCCAGCCCTATTGTACTATGCATTCCGTATTCAGAATGCTATTATTTTCCCTTATAACCATGTTATAAGGGGAAATAATACAATCTACACAACCTTGAACCCAAACCTGAACTTCTGTGAAGAAGTTCGGGTCTGGGTACCACATTCAGTTTTTTATCACGCGCGTGCAAAACGCATTGCACCCGCGCGATAAAAACTGAACAACGGAACGCAATTGCAGTCAAAACTGACTGCAATTGGGTACCTACTCGTGCGGGTTTGCCGCAACGCATCCGGACAAGCTCGTGTGAAAGAGGCCTTAGTTTCGTTCCGTGCATTGGAGACCGCAATTTGCGGTCCCCAATGCACGGGCAATATCCGTGCGGCGGCCGGGACGGATTCAGACCCATTCCACTTGAATGGGTCAAGTTCTATTTTTTTGCAGAATGTAAGAAAGGAATGGAACCCCACGGAAGCACTCCGTAGTGCTTCCGTGGGTGTCACGGCTGAGGATGGGGAAAACCCTCAGCCGTGCGATGCCAGAAGATGTTAGTGGCTGCTCGGCCAGGACGACAGAATTAGGGAGCAGGTCACCTCCTATCAATCCCTAATTCTGACCCTGTCTCCTAGCCGTATGAGCCGACCCTGATGGTGGGAGGGCTCATATCCGGAACCTAATATTCCTACTCGCCCTCAGGGTTGCCCTGGACTAGGAGAAGGGTAAGATGACCTGTTCCTCCAGGATACGGACGAACAGGAGTCTCACTGGCCAAGCTATAAAGAAAGGGGAAACATAAACAGACATATGGCAATGGCAGGTAAGTGAAACAAGAACCACACCTACCTGCCACAGACACACAGCCTTGAACCCATGTGCAAGTGCTGCTGTCCACAACAACACAAGGGACACAGCACATACCACACGGGAACCCAGGAAACCATAAGCTGCAATAAATAAAGAGACCAAACACACACCTTCATAACACCATGTAACATAGGCTATGACCACAAGGGTGGCCCCCACTGGCAGATGGTATATCACAGGAGGCTGCAGCCATGGCTGAAGTACCCCTCAGACTACTGCTCTTCACTGAGGCTTTATAGCCCATGTAGCCACACCCACATACAGACACACCCAGTGCACACATACTAGGAAGGAAGTTAACCCTTCCAACACAAGGCAAGGGAAGACGGCCACTTAAAGGGGAAGTACACACATAAACACACACTTCACCTGTCGTCGCGGGCAACGGCATGCGTGGCAACCATGTCCTGGGGATCAGCCAGAAGGCCTAGACACTACCACCACATGCATACAACACCAAACGTAGTCACGGGCAACCAAGTGAAGGGAAATATCACTAAGCACACCATAGGCCGTGACAGTGGGGTTCCGTTCCGTGCTTTCATTCCGTTCCCATTGAAGTGAATGGGTCCGCATCCGCGTTGCGGAATGCATACGGCTGGTGACCTGTGTATTGCGGAACTGCCGTATGCAGCCTGCAATGCGCCCACGGAACAAATACGTTTGTGTGCAAGAGGACTAAGGATGAGAAATTGACTAACAAACTCTGTGATGAGACAGAATTATTAGAGTATTTCAGCCACTTTTGCTACACATCATAAATGAGGTATAATTTGAGAGCTTTTGATCTTGTCGACAATTTTCAAATGTGGAGAGAAAAGTGGTGGGTTTAGCAGAAGGTCAGATTTACTATATTTATGCCTGAAACTGAAGTGAATTGTAGTTCACATCTACACTAGCTCATAGCTTGCATACTGTAGATTTAAATACTCCATCAGTTTTTTTTTTTTTATAAGGGGCCCATTAACACTGGATTTTGACAGCCTATACTGTGGAAGGACCTGCCACGGTTGCTCACTTTGCATACCGTGGACCCACTCATGGCTTAGCTCAATTGAATGGAGCTAACCCTTGAGCAGACACCTGTTAGCAGCAGCGTTTCACACAACTAGGGTTGAAACGACCACTCGAATCAATCGAGTAACTCGATACAAAAAACACTCATTTTTTGCATCGAGGATTCGTTTGTACCATGTGACCACAGAGCGTGAGTGAAGCGCTTGCTATTACTCACCACTCTGTGGTCTCCTGCCGGCCGGCCGGCCCCGCTCTGCACTGTCCTCCTGACGTACACACATCGTCAGGACATAGTGCACGTAAGCATGCATTATGACCTGACGCTGGGTGACGTCAGGTCTCAGTGCATCACGTGAAGAATAGTGTTGAGCGCGAATATTCGAAAAGCTAATTTTTATCAGGAATATCGGTACTTTGAGAATTTGTGAATATTTAGAATATAGTGCTATACATTCGTAATGGCGAATATTCATTTTTATGTTTTTTTTTAGCACAGTACACATCAGTAGAGATGTCGCGAACATAAAATTTTCCGTTGTTCACGAATGGGCGAACCGCCATAGACTTCAATAGACAGGCGAATTTTAAAACCCACAGGGACTCTTTCTGGCCACAATAGTGATGTAAAAGTTGTTTCAAGGGGACTAACACCTGGACTGTGGCATGCCGGAGGGGGATCCATGGCAAAACTCCCATGGAAAATTACATAGTTGACGCAGAGTGTGGTAAGTTGAATTCGCAATGCGATTAATATAACCTGCATTAATCGCATTGCGATTACAACTTAGATCTGAGTTCCTAATGGTTGTATTGATAGAATTGACGAATATAACGAATATAGCACTATATTCTCAATCTTCGTTATATTCTAGCAATACAACCATTAGGAACCCAGCTCTAAGTTGAATTCGCAATGCGATTAATATAACCTGTATTAATCGCATTGCGATTACAACTTAGTCAAATTTGTGACACTGCAGCTTCAGAATGAATCTAAGATGGATGCTGTCCTTGCTTTTTGATAGGAGGTGGGAGGGTCTGGGAGGGAGGGTATGCTGATTGGCTGGAATGTGTCTGCTGACTGTGAGGTACAGGGTCAAAGTTTGCTCAATGATGATGTATAGGGGGCAGACCAAACATCGCATATGTTCGCCCGCCGATGGAACGCGAACAAGCTATGTTCGCCGGGAACATCTCTACACATCAGGTGATCAATGATCACGTGATGTGTACTGTGTTAAAAAAAATATATATATACACCGTATATTCCGGCGTATAAGACGACTTTCTAACACTAGAAATTATTTTCAAAAGTCGGGGGTCGTCTTATACGCCGGGTATACTCAGATCCGATGGTATATTCTAACCCCCAGGCGTTCCCATGGTGACGGGGACGCTTGCCTGGGGGTTAGAATATACAGGGCCCCGCCGCTCACAGGAGTACATTTATAAACCATAATCAGTAACTTTAACTTTAATTATCGCTCATCTCTTTACTAGGATACCTTACTCTCAGCTCCGATAACAGCAGGCAGTGCGGGCGGCGCTCACTCACTGATGTCACGTGTCTGCTCCTCCCACTAGACGGCGCAGGCACATGACGTCAGTGAGTGAGCGCCGCCCGCACTGCCTGCTGTTACCGGAGCTGAGAGTAAGCTATCCTAGTAAAGAGATGAGCGATAATTAAAGTTAAAGGGACACTGACAGGCCTTCTGAGCATAATTAGCTCTTTATATGCTCCCCTAGGTCTTATAATAAGTTCCCAATTCATATAAGTATTATCCCTGTGCGCATTATAAAACGTTAAAAATAATCTTTATAATCACCTGTCCTTTCTGCCCAAGGGGCGTTCTTTGTGCCCAGCCGCGTCCCAACTGCCGGATCCTTAGACACGCCCATCTCATTAGTATTCACTTCGCTGGGCGGTATTTTCCAGTCCCCGACATTCGGAGATCCTGCGCATGCGCCCGGCACCCTCGCTCGCTGGGATCACATTGCGCCAAGTGAATACTAATGAAATGGGCGTGTCTAAGGATCCGGCAGTTGGGACGCGGCTGGGCACAAATGCGGCACAAAGAACGCCCCTTGGGCAGAAAGGAGAGGTGATTATAAAGATTATTTTTAACGTTTTATAATGCGCAAAGGGATAATACTTATATGAATTGGGAACTTATTATAAGACCTAGGGGGGCATATAAAGAGCTAATTATGCTCAGAAGGCCTGTCAGTGTCCCTTTAACGTTACGGATTACAGTTTATGAATGTACTCCTGTGAGCGTCGGGGAGGGGGATCTGTGGATGGCACTGTTTAGGGGGGAGATCTGTGGATGGCACTGTTTAGGGGGGATCTGTGGATGGCACTGTTTAGGGGGGATCTGTGGATGGCACTGTTATGGGGAGGGGGATCTGTGGATGACACTGTTATGGGGAGGGGGATCTGTGGATGACACTGTCATGGGGTAGATCTGTGGATGACACATATAGCATAAGATGCTATATAGTGTCATCCATAGATCCCCCCCATATCAGTGTCATCCACTGATCCCCCTCCCTTAACAATGCCATCCACAGATCCCCCTCCCCATAACAATGCCATCCACAGATCCCCCTCCCCATAACAATGCCATCCACAGATCCCCCTCCCCATAACAGTGCCATTCACAGATCCCCCTCCTCATAACAGTGTCATCCACAGTTCCCAGTCAGTTCCCTGGACTGGAGAAGCTCATCTTAAAGACAGGGAGGGCTGGGCATTCAGGGGTAGTCTTATACGGCGAGTATAGCCCAAAACCTTTATTTTAAATGGAAAAGTTGGGGGTCGTCTTATACGCTCGGTCGTCTTATACGCCGGAATATACGGTATTCGTCATTCCGAATATATAGCACTATCAGTGATAGGTTCCAGTGCAGGCTGTTAGGTAGTGTAATAGGTTTTGCTGTCCATACATACATGCTACAGACATAGTGCTGTGATGTCACAAGTTGGGAAAAAATATGCGCATCATTAATTGCAGAAAATTCACAAGCGCAAATATATTGGAGCACTCTATCTGCATATAAAGCTATTCTAATGTTCTGCCGTGCCAACCATTTTCTCCAGTCTCAGGAAACTTATACCAGCTTGAAAAATGTAACATAAGTGACCCACGCCGGTATTTTGCACACATTACGCGAATAATACATTGCCGATTTTCGCAATCAAGAATATAATCTAAAATTATCAAATTCTAGAATATATGACGAATATTCTACCGAATATTCGCGAAATATCATGAATTCTAATATTGCTCCTGCCGCTCATCACTAGTGAAGAAGAGGATGGAAGAGCTGTGGAGTGGCTCCCCTAGTAGGAAAGGTAAGTATTTGATTTCAGTGGTGCTGCGGCTGGGAAGTGATGGCTGGGGGGGGGGGGAGTGGGGGAACTGATGGCAGTGGGGTAGCTGGTGGCACTGGGGGAGGAACTGATGGCACAGAGGAGGTAGAACTGATGGCACTGCAGGGGGGCTGATGGCACGGGGTGGAACTGATGGCACTAGGGGGGCTGATAGTGGTGAGGACTGATGGCATGGGGGGAGACTGATGGCAGGGGGGCTAATGAGTTTTTATATAAAATTTTCTTTTAATTAGTTTTTTCTTATTAGAGTATGCGATTAATCATTGGAGATTACTGCAGCCATACACACAACACACTAAGGCCTCATGCAAATGACTGTTTCGTTTTTTGCAGTCTGCAAAATGCGGATCCGCAAAACACGGAAGCCGCCTGTGTGCTTTCCATAATTTGCAGAACGGAACAGGTGGCCCATTGTAGAAATGCCTATTCTTGTCCGCAAAACGGACAAGAATAGGACATGTTATATTTTTTTTGCGGGGCTACGTAAAGCAGCAACGGATGCGGACAGCACACGGAGTGCTGTCTGCATCTTTTGCGGCCCCATTGAAGTAAATGGGTCCTTACCCGAGCCGCAAAAACTGCGGCTCGGATGCGGACCAGAACACCGGTCGTGTACATGAGGCCTAAGAAGGCATATGTCTCTTATAGGCTGAGCTCACATGCTGTTTAGGCCCCATTCACACGCCCGTAGCGTGTTTTGCGGATCTACAAAACACAGACACGGCAATGTGCGTTCCGCATTTTGCCGACCGCACATTGCCGACACTAATAGAATATGCCTATTCTTGTCCACAATTGCGGACAAGAATAGGACATGTTCTATTTTTTTTCGGGAACGGAAATGCGTACCCGGAAGTGCGATAGAAATGAATGGGTCCGCAAATTCCGTTCCGCAAAATGAAATTGCGGTCGTGTGAATGGAGCCTTAGAGAGGTCAATCAGAGCACTCCATATACATAGAGGGGAGTTTCTGGAAGTAGGTTCCCAGACCAGCAATACAATTTATAAATGACATTTTAAGACACTCCATGTTCAATATTTTTTTATTGGTTTCTCATCTTTTTAAAGTGGAAAACAGATTATAGGTGATTGTACAGACAGTAAGACACGAGGAAGCATACAATGTAATGGCCGTGGCATATCGGCTATTTTTTGTTGTAAAGGTAAACTACTGTATATTCCTGCCATTTTTAATCCAGGAAAAACAGCACAAACCAGCCTTACTGTAAGACATAATTGACAAAATTGCACAGAGCTGTATACGTAAGTGTCAAGAAAAACAATAAATCAACAACTAAATCACAATAAAACTAAAAATTACTGATCATGAAATGTCTTTCTCAATAAAAATGTATTATGTGTAAAAACCAGCCATGGTCCTGAAGGGTTATTGACGAGGTTTTTCAGTACTGGGTCCTGCTGTGTCTACTGGGTAGGGGGAGAAATTCATCCAGCAGCTCTCAGTTCTAGCTAAGGTTTCGACTACATGGTAATCTTGATCGTAGTGATATTGTAGAGTAAAGAAGTGAATGGATTGCACGTGTGCCGCAACCTGAACCCCAGGATTACAAAAAAAAAGCCAACAGTGTTGTATTTATTGTGATTCTGGGGTTGCTGTTGTGGCACACGTGCAAGTCGAGAAAATCACAGCATGCTCTATATTGTGCGTTTATCACGCAACGCAGGCCCCATAGAAGTGAATGGGGCTGCGTGAAAATCGCAAGCATCCGCAAGCAAGTGCGGATGCGGTGCGATTTTAACGCACGGTTGCTAGGAGACGATCGGGACGGAGACCCGATCATTATTATTTTCCCTTATAACATGGTTATAAGGGAAAATAATAGCATTCTGACTACAGAATGCATAGTAAAATAGTGCTGGAGGGGTTAAAAAATAATAATTTAATTCATCTTAATCCACTTGTTCGCGCAGCCCGGCATCTCTTCTGTCTTCTTCTTTGCTGTGTACAGGAAGAAAAGGACCTGTGGTGACGTCACTCCGGTCATCACATGGTCCATCACATGATCCATCACCATGGTAAAAGATCATGTGATGGACCATGTGATGACCGGAGTGACGTCACAACAGGTCCTTTTCCTGTACACAGCAAAGAAGAAGACAGAAGGAGATGCCGGGCTGCGCGAGCAAGTGGATTAAGGTGAGTTAAATATTTTTTTATTTTTTTTTAACCCCTCCAGCGCTATTGTACTATGCATTCTGTATTAAGAATGCTATTATTTTCCCTTATAACCATGTTATAAGGGAAAATAATACAATCTACACAACCCCGATCCCAAACCCAAAATTCTGTGAAGAAGTTTGGGTTTGGGTACCAAACATGCCGATTTTCACGCACGTGCAAAACGCATTACAATGTTTTGCACTCGCGCGGAAAAATCGCGCATTTTCCCGCAACGCACCCGCCTCTTATCCGGGCAAAAAACATGACGCCTGTGTGAAACAGGCCTTAGGCCTCGTCCACATTTCCGTTTTTCAGTAACCTGTGCTGCCTGCATTTTCCATGGACAGCACACGTACCCATTGATTTAAATGAGTCTGTTCACATTTCAGTATTTTTTTTACTGACAGTGGATCAGCAAAAAATCACGGAGACATGCACTATTTTGATCCGTGATGCAGACAAAGCACGCCCATTGAAGTCTATGGGTCTGTGAAAATCACGGACACACCACGCATGTCCATTTTTCACTGAAGATTGATAGGAGATTTTTTGGAAATTACTTTTCAGCTGAGCAACATCAATGAATTACGGATGACACACGGATGGTAAAAATGGACACATGGACCAACCACGGATCCTTCACGGATATCTTCACGGATGAAACATGTACGCTTTTTTTCACGGACGTTTCACTGACATAGAAATGTGAACAAGGCCTAAGGCTGGGTTCACACGTGACTGATTAGCTGCGGACTGTCTACAGCATTTCTGCTTCTAATCTGGAGCAGAAAAAAAGGCACCAAATGGTGTGTGCACACTCTGCAGATTTTGTAGCAGATTAGACGCACTGTCATTCTTTGCATTGAAAAGGGTATAATCTGAAATGAAATCCGCAGGATAAATTGACATGCTGCAGATTTCATATCCACAATACCGCAGCTTTTCAGCTGCTTTATTTTACATAACATGTAGATAATAATTCTGAAATTCTAATCACTTTTCAGGTACTGTACAACGCTGCGGATTTGCCATACGAAAATCCGCAACAGCAAATCCACAGATAATCAGTCACATGTGAACCCCGCTTTAAAGTGCTTGTCCATCTTTTATTAAGGCCTCTTGCACACAAACGTATTTTCTTTCCGTGTCCGTTCCGTTTTTTTTGCGGACCGTATACAGAACCATTCATTTCAATGGGTCCGCAAAAAAAAGCGGAAGGTACTCCGTGTGCATTTCATTTCCGTATGTCCTTATTTCCCTTCCGCAAAAAAATAGAACATGTCCTATTATTGTCCGCATAACGGACAAGGATAGGACTGCTCTATTGGGGCCCAGCTGTTCCGTTCCGCAAAATACAGAATGCACACGAACGTCATCCGTATTTTCTGCGGATCTGTTTTTTGCGGACCGCAAAATACATACGATCGTGTGCAAGAAGCCTAAGTGATGTCTTATCTTCAAGATAGGCCACCACTAGCTGATTGGCGGGAGTCCAGTACCCTTCACACCCGAAGAAGACAGCTATGTCAACTTTGTAGTGGACTGAGCTAGTCACTGCAGCAATGCTCCCATTAACTGGAGGACTGATAGGGATCGGCAATTCAGAGATGGCACAGTATATATATTTATTGTAAAGATTATTTCTTCCAAAAACAGCACCTTGCCCGTGCATAGGTAATATGTGGTTTTGCCGCTTTAACTGCATTCATTTCAATGGCGCTGACCTGCAATACCAGTTACAACCCATGGACAACAGCCATGCTGTTTCTAGAACAGTAGAGCCATGCATTTCTGACTGGGTTTACAAATTGCAGAAACGCAAAAAAAGCTATAAAAAAATCTTCATAAATTTGTCATCTTTTTTTCCCTTATTGGGGTTTTTACAAAAGTAGTTTCATCTGTTAAAAGCACACAGGCAATTACAATATAAAAATGCGGCAAAACACATGCATTTGGCCTCATTTATCAAAACTGTCCAACTGTATTAATGGCCAACAACAACCAAACAGAACTCACCTTTTATTTCTCAAAGTGTCCTGCAAAAATTTAAGGTGAGCTCTGATTGGTCGCTATGGGCAACTAAGACAGTTATCCTGTTAGACAGTTTTGATAAATGAGGTCAAGGCCACTTTCCCACAGTCACTGGGGGAGATTTATTAATTGTTTGCTATGGGCAACTAAGTCAGTCAGATTCCACATTTCACTTTTCAGAGCTCCTTTTGAAAATGACACGTGGAATCTAATTGGTTGCTATGGGCAACTAAGCCAATTTTCTTTTACACCAGTTTTGATAAATGTTAATTTCTTCTGTGTTGCAGGTTCCTCGTAGTTCCTGCTACCCCTAATATCTTAATATAACCATCATATACGCCTAATGCAGCATGTAGGGGCTCTGTGAAGGTTTTAGTAATGGTATATAAGTGTTTGACGGGGGCACACAGCTCAAAAAAGGACAACTCCCCGGCCTCATAATCCAGACATATCCGGAATCTATCACTGGAGATCTGGTGAGGTAACTGGATGTCTTCACCATCGTATATTACTAAATAATGATCATTACATACCTTCCCTCCAGACAAACACCAGGACTTCTCATTGTCCCCCAAGTATGACTGATCACCTTTCCTATCTATACTGGGATAACACATTCCCACCATCCACAATACTGGTCCACTGATCTCTACATCCCAGAAATGTCGCCCTGAGGAAAAACTGCTGCTGCTTAACACCTGATGGTGCTGGAATCTCTCTGCTGTTACTGGACGATTCTGCTTCTTTTGTGTAAAAGTTGCCGTTTTCAGGTCATCTGATATAAGGATATTATTATTAGCTGTGCTTAGATCCAGTAGTATATCTGCAGGACCCTGCCTATAGATCCATCCCTTGTCTGCAGCTATAACCTCCCCCCCAATACCCTCAGTCCTGTCTATTACCCCATATTCTGTACTTGGTAAAGGTAAAGCCAGTGTGGGCAGAGATTTTGGTTGTGACCTCATTTCTATTGGTTTTATGGATGATATAGTCTGTAGATATAACATTATATCAGAGAAACCTGCATGTAACATCCCTGTAATTACAGCCACATCTACATCTTGCGTCTTATGTCTTTCTATGTCCTCCTCGGCTTCCTCCTCCTCCTCAGGATCACACATATCTGGTTCTTGTAAGATAGTCAGTGGATCCGTCATGTTACACAGCTTCTCAATTTGCTTCATCTTCCTGACCAGTTTGTCCTTCTTTATTTCCAGCTTTTGGATCACATAAGACAGTGACACCTGCTTTTCCTGCCTGGAGATCTCACTGAGGACCCTCTTTTCCACATCATCCAACCGTCTCCTGATGTCTGTAAATAGTGCAGTGACTCTTTTAACTTCTCCAGCAGCTGTTTCTTGAACTTTTCTCCCATGCTCCTCCAAATTCTGGACTGTTTCCTCAGTCTCCTCTTTCTTTGTGATCAATTTCAATAGAACATGTCTCAGTTTCTCCTTCTTCTTCTCAGAGGCCACATCCAGCTTTTCCACCTGGTGTCCTCTGTGCTCTTCTGCTGAGCAATAAACACAGATACAAGCAGCATCCTGTTTACAGTAATATTCCAGGATATTCTTATGGACAGAACATTTCCTGTTCTGTAGAAAGGTGCAGGGATCTGTAAGAACGTGTTTTGTTGCTGTACTATGAGCTTTTAGGTGGTTATCACACAATGAAACTTCACAGTGTAGACAGGATTTAACAGCTGGTGTAAGAGAACAAATGCAGTAAGTACAACATATCCAGGGGACCTCTTTCTGTGTAGGCTTAGTAGACAGGAGTAGACGTTCTGCTACATTACGTAGAGTTATGTTCCTCTGCAGGGTAGGCCGCTCATTAAAGTTAGGTCTACACTCAGGACAGGAATAAACTCCAGATCTGTCCTGTGTATTCAGGACTTGGTCAATACAGACCTGGCAGAAGCTGTGCCCACATCTCAGGGTTACAGGATCTTCAAAGACGTTCAGACAAATGGAGCAGAGCAGCTCGTCTGTCAGATCAGAAGACGCCATGGCTTCAGAAGAAAGGAAAGTGAAAGCGTTTTACAGGGTGTATCCCAGAGCACATGACATTGCAGAACTGCTGCTGTGAACTCAAAATCTGCTAGATGGGAACAGACGTCTTGTTTTCAGTCTTCAGTTGCAGTAAAGGAAGTTGATTTCTCTTTGATTTTACTCTGTCCCTTACCCCTTCAGTCAGAGTGTAAGCCATTAATCTTTTAGTCTCTTGTTATTCACCTTGATTTCTTTATTTTAGTTTGGGGGGATTTATCAAAACTGGTGTAAAGAAAAACAGTTTTAGGCTACTTTCACACTGGCGTTTTGGTATCTATTTGTGAGATCCGTTCAGGGCTCTCACAAGCGGTCCAAAACGGATCAGTTTTACCCTAATGCATTCTGAAGGGATAAGGCTCCGCTCAGAATGCATCAGTTTGGCTCCGTTCCGTCTCCATTCCGCTTTGGAGGCGGACACCAAAACGCTGCTTGCGTCCTGACACACAATGTAAGTCAATGGGGACGGATCCATTTTCACTGAGACAATATGGCACAATAGAAAACGGATCCGTCCCCCAGTGACTTTCAATGGTGTTCAAGAAGGATCCGTTTTGGCTATGTTAAAGATAATACAAACGGATCCGTTCTGAACAGATGCAGACAGTTGTATTATCTGAACGGATGCGTTTGTGCAGATCCATGACGGATCCGCACCAAATGCAAGTGTGAAAGTAGCCTTAGTTGCCCATAGCAACCAGATTCCGCCTTTTATTTTTCAGAGCTCCTTTCAAAAATGAAAAGTTGAATCTGATTGGTTGCTATGGGCAACCAAGACAGTTTTTCTTTACACTAGTTTAGATAAATCTCCCCCAATGTATTTTTTTTCATTGTACAATACTGTAATATATAAACATGTTATTATTATTTTTTTTTATGAGAATGTATCATGCATGTTTTATGTGATTGATGTGCCACTTGAAGAGACTTTAACCACCAGGAGTATTTTGCCCTCATGTTGAGTCCACCATTAGGCTGGGGTTACACGGCGACATGTGCCATGCGACAAAACAGGGTACAGCTGCATGGTGACATATCATGTAATGGATTTAAGTGATGTTGCCATGCGTCATTCTGCTATTGCAATGCGACAGTCGCAAAAAAAAAATCTGACTTGGATGGATTTTTTTGCGACTGTCGTGTTGCAGTATGTTGAATTGCGACACCATTGAAATATATTACATGAAATGAAATGTGTCGCTGTGTATCCCTAGCCTTAGGGCTCATGCACACAAACTTTTTTTTCTGTGTCCGTTACATTTTATTTGCGGCCCGTATGCAGAACCATTCACTTCAATGGAGAGTCAAAAAACGGAAACGACGTGTCCATATGTCCACATGGCCATTCCACAATTTTTTTTTACATGTCTTAGAATTGTCTGCATTATGGACAAGGATAGGACTGTTCTATTAGGAGCCAGCCGTTCCTCAAAATGAGGCTTCAAAACACCAAGGGTCGTGTGCATGAGCCTTGTGTGGAAGCCTGGCTGTGAGCTGGATTACATCACCTTCAGAACTTGTTCACACCATAGTTAGCGTAGTGGTAGGACCCTTTGCCATGCTGAGTGACCGTGACGTGGTGCATGAAGGGCTCCGATATTTTCCTGACAGGAATATATTGGCGAAAGTCTCAGCTTTTAATATCTGCATTTATGACTAGCCAGTATAGTCAGTGGCATATCCGTTTAGTGCATTTTTTCTGTGATTTATATGATTATATTTTCATCCGCACAATGCTCCGTTTTGTGTAGGATGCCCTTGTGGTGCATGTGGACCGCGCCGACATCCTCCACCGTATGCATTTTTTGCTGGGGATAGTCGTTTGCTGCGGTCCACATGCGGTGGGGCTGCTCCCCCAATGAAAAACACGCTACAGTGTTAGGGGTTGAGCACCTCCTCCAGAATTGCCACTATATTTTTGTGTTTGTGTCTTGTTTTATATGTAGTGTATATGCCTTTACCTGGCATTCAAACACTCTTTTGCACCTGGTGACCTCCATCACAGGGTCTGATATGGGCGTGGCTTGCAGTCTTGGCTTTGTTCACATTGCACTTGTTGTCCTGCTAGGCGTTTGTGTGGAAGCTTGGCTGTGAGCTGGATTACATCGCCTTCAGACCGTGTTCACACCATAGGTAGCGTAGTGGTAGGACCCTTTGCCATGCTGAGTGACCGTGACGTGGTGCATGAAGGGCTCCGATATTTTCCTGACAGGAATATATTGGCGAAAGTCTCAGCTTTTAATATCTGCATTTATGACTAGCCAGTATAGTCAGTGGCATATCCGTTTGGTGCATTTTTCTGTGGGTTCTGCACTTTGTTTAAACTGATGATCTATCCTCTGGATAGATCATCAGCATCTGATCGGTGGGGGTCCGACAACCGGGACCCCCACCGATCAGCTGTTTGAGAAGGCAGCGGTGCTCCAGCAGCGCCGCGGCCTTCTCACTGTTTACCGCCGGGCCAGTGACGTCACGACTAGTATCAGCTTGCCTCGGCGGGGCTAAGCTCTGTTCACTTGAATGGAGCTTAGCCGTGCCCAGGCCAGTTGATACTTGCCAAACTAAACAAAGTGCAGAACCCCTTTAAGCTGCAAGAATAAGTTCTGATGCACCATTTTGAAGTACTGTGCCTTCCTCTGGAGAGACCACTATGTAAATTAGTACAGTACATTTAAGTTTTTGTTTGCTGTAAATTGGTTTGTGCCTTTGTCTTAGTTTTGCACAACCTAAAGAGCCTGCAAGTGTATCTCATGCATATTATAGTCCCATGGCTTACCTCCCTGCCCCTAGGGCAGTGATGGCTAACCTCCGGCACTCCAGCTGTGTTGAAACTATGACTCCAAGCATGCTACATTCATTTCTATGGGGTTCTGAGAACAGCCAAGCAAGTGTAAATCTTGGGAGTCGTAGTTTTACCACAGCTGGAGTGTCGGAGGTTAGTCATCACAGCACTAGGGTGCTGTTCAGGTCTCTTCACTCCTTGCAGCTTGTCTCACTTGTCCAGGGCATTGAGCCTCTTGTTTCTTAACTGTTCTGTTAAAGAGACCTAGCCTCACACTTGTCATGAAGCACCTTAAATCAGCTATATTCCGCAGACCTGCAGGAAGAGTGAATCTCTGTGTACATCACTCTGCATTGCAGCAACATGCATAGCTAGTCCTTTCTGGTAGTGAAATAGTTACTGTGCGTCAGTATAACAGGTAGGTCACATACAGTATATGGATGTGTGCATCGCTGTGCAGGCCACCAACTGTCCTAGCTAAACCCCCAAAAAAAGACGACCGCTGGATGACAGTGGAGGCTCTGGCCTGCTTCTACGGCTGCTACCACCACCCCTTCTTCTGCTGCTACTTGTGTCGGCTACAGCAACATTATTGTCTCTTCCCATTCCTTTGGAGGGCCCTGGCAACTGTCTGTTGGACATACTGTACAGTAACACTAACTGTATATGTAAAATAAGTTATTCAATGTCAACACCCCATTAACAGTAGACAGCTTATTCACCCCAATTTGCGAATCAAGGTGTAATAGAGTTGCTCATCTAAAAATTCACAGGTAATGGTTGAACTTAGGGCTGCAGTAAATGAATATTTTAGTAATCGAGTATTCTATCGATTATTTTTTACGATTAATCGAGAAATCTAATAAGAAAAACCTTCTTAAAATAACGTAGTGGTATAGCAAAAGATTGCACACATATAAAGCAGGCCCTCCATGCCATGTCCCGCAGTGCCCCCATGATGCCACTGTCATCAGCCCCTCCATGCCATCCAGATTTCCATGATGTCCCCCTTCCCCAGTGCCTTCAATGCCATCCACCATGTCCCCCGACCCCCACTGCCATCAGATCAGCAGCCCCTCCATGCCATGTCCCCCAGTGCCCCCATGATGGCACTGCCATCAGCCCCTCCATGGCATCCAGATGGCCATAATGTCCCCCTTCCCCAGTGCCTCCAATGCCATCCACCATGTCCCCCACTCCCCCAGATCAGCCTCTCCATGCCAAATCACAGGTGCCCCCAATAACCCCTCTCTAAACCAATAATTTTATACATGCCAAATCACAGGTGCCCACAATTAACCCCTCTCCATCCCCCCACCTCCCGCTCATATCTCTTTATACATGCCAAGTTACAGGCGCCCAGATTAACCCCTCCCCCTCCAATAACTTTATACATGCCATTGCCAAATCACAGGTGTCCTCATTAACCCCTCTCCCTCCCGCCAATAACTTTATACATGCCAAATCATAACCCCTCTCCATCCCCCCACCTCCCTCTCATATCTCTTTATACATGCCAAATCACAGCCTGGTGCCCCAATTAACCCCCCCCCCCCCCGCCCCCCGCCGCCAATAACATACCATTGCCAATTCACAGGTGCCAAAGTTTCCCCCCTGGCCCGCCGCTGCTGCTGCTGACTTTATACTTACCTTTAATGGCAGTGTGGCATGCCCTGGCACATGGAGTCCACAGAAGATGCATCTTCATTTCAGCATGCACTGGGACCTGACGTCACACACATGTGATTCAAACGATTCCTCAATGCAGGGAAACTGCATCGATGATTTTTTTGCCTCGATTTAATCGATGAATCGTTTCAGCCCTAGTTGAACTCAATGACCATGCTATTGAATACTTATCACAGACGACATGGAATAAAACATAATTTTTATTTTCTAAAAATAAATACTTGGAGCCAATCCTACGTGGTCAGGCTACCAAGCCATGGTCGTGTATCCAAGCCTCAACCCTGGTGTCATCCTCCATTGGGTGAATCCCCTGCTGCTGCGTTCCCTCATCTGTCTGGTCCTGTGAGTGGTTGATATATATACATTTTTTTCTATGCATATACAGTCCTAATACTGTATCTCAGTGCAGTTTTGCTATTTTTAGTAAACCCTATTTAGGGTCTCTGTTTCTCTGAGTATACTATTAGGTTGGCTGTATTACTTATATCATCTGTATGTACTGCTACTGCCTGACAAGCCATTGGTTTACTAATGTTTTGTCAACTGACGAATCTATCTGTCTCTAGTGACCAGACTTTGTTGTTTTGCCTGTATACATCATTATATTGAGCTCTTGCTTATTTGAGGGCGCTATCTGTGCAGCTTTTTTTGTACAGGCATACCTATCTGTCTATACCCTTTACTCGAATTGTCCCCTTAGGAACCCGACTATGGGGAAATGCATCGGGACTCTCTTTAGGGTATAATATGACACACTTAGGGGTAGGTTCCTTTGTAAGGTCCACCCACCTTTAGAGTGTCTTCCTGTGGCCAGAGGTAGATAAGGACACAGTAGGGATAGTTCCCCTCCCTGCCTTGGCTGTCCTCCCTGTACCTACACCTCTAGGTAGTTGACCAGGTTTTTTTGTTACATTGACCTAGCGTGACCATAGTAGATTGGTTCCAAGTAGTTATTTTTAGAAAATAATAAAAAGTTATGTTTTATGACATTGCCGTACCTAGCAAAATCCGCTTAACAATTTAAAGGGCATTGTGTGTCTTAAATGGCACCTGCTAGGCACAACATATTGGACCATATCTGTAAAAAAAAAAAACTTGCAATTTTCACTTTGTACAGCCCGCTGCACATTAATTTCTGCAGAATACTCTTGGTGTCAAAATGCTCAATCCACCCCTTATTAAATACCTTGAGGGCTGTAGCTTCCAAAATGGGGTCACTTTTCATGGGTTCTGTTTATTACTTTACCCTAGTGTCTCAACAGTCATCAGCACAAGAGGTTTAAATTACCACATTGGGCCTCAAAATGCGAATGGTGCTCTTTTACTCCTGAGCCCTCTCATATGTTCAGGCAAAAGAACAGGGCCACATGTTGGCTGCTTGTAAAATCAGGAAGCACAATATAATAATTAGAGGGCTGACTTTTCACACTGGTACATGATGGGTGCAAGATATTGGGCACTGAAATTGCATATTCAGGGAAAAAATGAAAATTTTCACTATGCACCATCTATTTTGCAAAACACCTGTGAGGTCACCTTTTTTAGGGGGGCACTGCGCACTTTTGGGTACTGTAGGGGTATCTCAGGGTCTCTTCAAATGTAACATGGTACCTGAGCTGACCACAATAGAACCAGATCTGCTACCACAGACTCTGCCCTCCTCCTCTGATGTCACCTTGATCAGGCGTCTTGTCCAACACACAATCATCTTCAGAGTCCTCTCCCTTCCCACTACTTTCTGTGATATGTTCAAGGTCACTCTGCTGTGACTTTAGAGGAAGAGCGAGCCATCCAGTCCACAATCTCATCCTATTTGTCTTCAATAATAATGATGTCCTTTTCGGGAGCCAGGGAGAACTGTGGCCTACTACTACTAATACTGCTACTGACTGGATGGCTGGTGCCGCTACTCACATTCTGATTTTGGGAGGACAAAACATAGGTCTTTCGTTTTGCTCTCTTCTGTTTTCCACACATTTTATTATGAGACCTATGAAAAGTCATGAGTTTCAGTTTATTAGAAGGTACTTGCAAAATTACAAGTGTTTTTTCAGACATTTAAAGACAGAGGTGCAATTAAATATCCCGAATCCTTGTCCTTCCATAAAGACACTGTACAAAATGACAATGGTAAAAAATGCAATTTTGCAGTGTAATGTCTTTGAACTACACACTGTGATGCAGTAATTCTGGCCCTTTATTGACACTCACAAATAATAATGCAATTGTTGGACAGTTATGATATACATTTATTCAACTAGTCGTTGTGATACAATATACCATTATTAACAGTTGTAATTTGCGTCATGGATGTGAAATGAGGTAGAATTATTAAATGCTTTTTTCACAGAATAACTAGCGTTCGCAAAATATTTTTGCAGTGAAAAAGTGATGATACACGCCACGTTTTCCAGCTGGATGCTGTGATACAGTATGCCTTTAATTATGTGTAATTTGTGTTATGGATGTGAAATGCGGAAGAATTATTGAACATTTTTCTCACAGAATAAAACACGTTCACTAAAACTTGTGCAATATTTTAGCAGGGATGCCTTATCAACTAGAAGCTGTGATGCAGTAGGCCTTCACTCAGTTGTGAAAGAAACTCCCCCCCCCCCCCCAAAAAAAAAAGACCATTTTGGAAGGAATCTGTATAACTATTGCCAGAAAAAGAGCTGAAAGTAGCCTGCCAGCATATACATCTGATAGTGACCAGTTGTCACTTCCAGGCCTGAATATACCTAGGGCGGCCACTGGCTTCACCCAAGAAAACCGGAACTCACCAGCCATGCCCCAAGCCACGCTTACCTCGATGAAGCCACGCCCCCATCGCCACCCGTGGAAAATACGGTGGAGGCGAGGAAAGAAGGGAGGTGAGCTGGGGGCAGCCGGGGTGCTTCTCTCCCCCTCAGTCAGCCACAATGAGCCATGTCTGTGGCTCTAGTGACTGACTGGGGGTGAGAGAAGCCTCAGCCAGTTGCTGCAGTTCACGCTCAGACAGCGCAATGCTGCTGTCTAAGAGTGAGCTACTGCAAGGGTGGACATCCCTGTGTCCGTCCAGGCTCTGCGCTGAAAACCGGGAGCTTGAAAACCAGACTCTCCGGCCTAAAACCGGACGTCTGGCCACCCTAAATATACCCCAAATAGTGTCTCCCTACAATCTTCTTATACTGCCATCCCAATCACCCTTTCTCTCCCTATAATCTTCTTATACTGTCCCTTCTTATTACCTATTCTCTTCTTATACTTTTTTTGTTCTGTCCTTAACTAGATGTTTCGGTCTGCAAAGTCAAAGCCACAGCACAGCTTCCTGCCAGGCCAGGCCACAAGTACGGTACACAGCAGAATGGCATTCTGCTAATTCTGCACAGGCACCTCCCTGCCTGTTGCCCCCCTGATTGGCTGTTCTAGGCTGTCTGTCAGCCTGTGACCCAATAAGGACAAGCCCTCACCCTTCCATTTCCTCCCAGTGCCATGTAAGCATCCTTTTTATTCCTCCCTTGTGGTTCATTATGAATCAATTTGCTCATCCTTAGTTTTAGACTTTACTGCCCGCGGTCTGGATTTATTGCTTTCGGCACCACAGACAGGCCATCCGATCTAGGGCTACACATTGCAGACTAGGTTTTTGGTGATTTGGGAAGATTGCTGGTATGATAAGTAGTGCATTTTTAATTTTATTTTTATATATATATATATATATATATATATATATATATTTATATATTTTTTTGATTAAGTTTCATTCAGGTTTTTTGCATAAATCTTCACTGTGTACAGGTACCCTGCAGAATTATGAATGCTGCTCTGGATTATGATACAAGCTATAAAATTGAATCAGAACAAGGTCAGTAATCCAATGTATTTGCAATTCATGCAAACATTCTCAGAGAAGGACATTATAAAAAATTGTAAGTAACAAAGTTCACTGATTTTCTTTTTTCACCCAAACAATAGCATTATGAAAAACATAATGTTTGATAAAATGTGTTAATTTTAAATGCACAAGATTCTTCTTTATTTTACATATTTTTCAATTTTGTCTCAGTTTATTTAAATGTCAAAAAGATTTTTGCTCTAACCTATTATGGTGCGCACAAAGGATCAGAGGATGGAATTATGATTTCATGCAGTTTTATTTAATATCACTGCACATCAGATGCAGAACATGTCACAAGCATAGTTCTATTAAGAAAGGTAGCGTTGTTTTGGCAGCTTCATTCTGCCTTTCAGGTGCATCTTCCTCCAGAGATGAAGCTGAATACAGCCCTGATTATATACCTTGTTTAGAGAGTTTTTTCCTTTATGATTAATGACTATGATTTACAACACATTTAAGCTTCCTCACTCTGAGAACAATGTCTTCGCTGGATTCTGCTACCCAATCACACTCACAGATGTTCTCATTGCCCAGGCCTTGAATTAATGTTCATATTGATACATCAGGTTAGCCTAGGTTGAGAATGGCTAAACATTTCCATGTTGCACAGATTATTTCAAATGCAATTTGATGTTTTTAAAAAAATGCATTGTAGCATCTGCTGGAAAAGACATGAATATAGAATAAAATTACCAAGGGGGCCATGCTGAATTGCAATTTGTAAGAGAATACCAATAGAGAGTGCCTTTAAAAGGCAGTGAATATTGTTTTTAAATCAATATCTTCATGTAATTGGAATGTGCTGGATGATTTCACAGTGAAAATAAAGGGGAGTAAGAGGCAATTTAAACAAAAAAACGTCGCTTCAGAAGAGGACAGATCCAGTGCTATGTAATAAACCCAGAATGAAGCTGCACTGTAATTTTTATTTACTGTTCCAGGGAATTACAGAATGGATTCTGTAAAGGATATTTAAGGATCACGTTTAACCATTTGCATCCCTAGCATTTCTATCATTAGAAAAAGGAATGCTAAAACAGCTTTACTATCAGCAAGGCTGTAAGGCAGTGGTGAACTACCATGGGCCCTGGGCTGTACAAGGAATGTGGACTTCCACCAGTCTAAAGTTTTAAAATGATCTAACACCACATAGAGTATATATGATCAAGTCACAATATTATGATCACCAGCTAATATCCATGGATGGACAGCAGCTCGAAAGTCTGGGAGTGACTCAGTAAGGTTCTAGTAGGTTGTCACAGGTATCTGGAGCCATGCTGACTAGAGTGCATCCCACTGCTGCAGTGACGATTAAGGTGGTCCCACAGATGCTCAGTTGGGTCCTATTCTGGGGAATTAGGGGGGCAGGGTAGTATTTGGAGGTCTTTATTGTGCTCTTCCAACAATGTTTGACATGTTGCATTGTCTTGCTGGAAGATCCCATCCTCTCCAGAGCAGACAATGAACATGTATGGGTGTTGATCGAGCACCAATGTGCTCAGGTGTTTGGGTCGAACACATCGGGATGCTCGGGTGCTCTACCGAGCACAATGGAAGTCAATGGGAGAACCCGAGCATTATACCAGGCACCCCCTGCTCTGAAGAGGGGAGAGTGTCTGGTTCATAGGAAAATGTATTGATTGAAACACCACTGAAATGGTTCGGGAACAGGATGGGGAGGATGACTGGATGCATCTTGGACTCCCAGGTCGCTGCTGGGAATGATGTTGTCCGAGTACTACGCCACTTTTACAGACTGACAATAATATGCACAAAAATGAAGATAAAATTGATTTTAGAGGAAAAAATTTTAGGATACATTCTTTCCTGTATATTTACTTGTATATAAAGTGAAAGTGCTGCCAAAAATTAAAAGGAAGAGGCACTCCGATACAACCTGTATATCACATAATGGAGGGCCTCATTCACATTGTGGTACAATTGTTCAGGTAGTGGGACTCCTACACTCATAAAGCCTATGCACTAAGTGAAGGGGTTTCCAAACATTACAAGGAACCGGCACTGCAATACACCCTTTATAACACATAAAGTAGGGCATCATACACCCTTTAAAAATTATGATTGATGGCCTGCTGGTGACCCTCTAAAACATTAGGAGCAAGGGCCTGCTGGTGACCCTCTAAAACATTAGGGGTGAGGGTCTGCTGCAGACTTGACTCTCTAAAACATTAGGGGTGAGTGCCTGCTGCTGAGCAGACCATTGAAAAAATTACGGGCGAGGGCCTGCTGGTGAGTTGACCCTCAAAAACATTATATGCGAGGGCCTGCAGGTGAGCTGACCCTCTAAAAGATTGTAGGTGAGGGCCTGCTGGTGAGCTGACCCTGTAAAACGTTTGGTTGAGGGACTGCTGGTGAGCTGACCCTCAAAAACATTATATGCGAGGGCCTGCAGGTGAGCTGACCCTCTAAAAGATTGTAGGTGAGGGCCTGCTGGTGAGCTGACCTTTTAAAATATTAAATGCTAGTGCCTGCAGGTGAGCTGACCTTCTAAAGGATTGTAGGGGAGGGCCTGCTGTTGAGCTGACCCTCTAAAACATTATATGCGAGTGCCTGCAGGTAAGCTGACCCTCTAAAAGATTGTAGATGAGGGCCTGCTGGTGAGCTGACTGTCACCGCCAGCTCTCTGAGAAGCTGTGGCAGACGTTCTTCTGTACCTCTTGCATGATGTTCTTTGTTTTGGTTTCACTTTGTCATCTCTTTTCCTTCTCCCAGCTGTCATCTATTTACACTGATTGCCTCCCTTTATATTCCCTGCCATACTGCTTCACTTTGCGGTTTATACTACTTCCTGGATTGTGTTCACTGCAAGAGGCTGCAACTGCTGGTTCCTAAGATAAGTCTTTTCCTTTATTTGTGTTTCCGTCCTGGCTTGATTCTAGGTGACCATGACTCCCTCCGTATTAAGTGCAGGGAGCCGGTGGTCGTGTCCCCTCATTATTATAGGGTTTTCAGGTGTCACTCAGTCTAGGTACGAGGGCATGCAATATTCTATCATAAAGATCTTTGCATGGGCAAAGCAGTCAGGGAGAGCTCTAGGGGTTTTATAGGGCTCACCCATATGTTCCTTAGTTTGGGATCAAGTCAGTTGGATGTTTATTTATAACTTCCAGTTTTCTGCAACACCATCCGTGACATTATAAACCGCCATAACCGTGTTAAGCATGGATCCGGTTTCAGCCTTGATTGACTGCATGCAGGGTCTTTCACTTTGAGGTAGCAGATCTCCGTAAAACTGTGTCTCAGTTTCAGGTGACCAGTTCTGCTTGCGTTCATGGAGTTTGTTCCGAACCTAAGATCTCACTTCCGGATACGTTCTCCGGGGGTAGTGAGAATTTTGTTTGTTTTAGAGAGGCTTGCAAACTCCATTTTCTCCTACTTCCCCATTCCTCTGGTGATGAGGAGCAGAGGGTGGGGATTATCATCTCGCTGGTCAGGGATAACGCTCAATCTTGGGCCTTTTCGCTGCCGGTGGGGGCACGGCCCCTCCGATCGGTGGATGAATTTTTGAAAGATGCATTTGCCTTTCATGAGAGACCTGCCTCCTTGGAGTCTGCCATGTCTCTAGCTGTTCGTATTGACAGGCGTCTTAGAGAGAGAGGAGAGATCACTCCTTACTGTCATATTCAGTTCAAGGACAGTGGGGTGGTCTCATTCAGTGCGCAGGGGCCTCAGCCTCTCTCAATCCCCTCTGAGGAGGAGGCCATGCAGCTGGGTTTGCTTGCCTCTGATAGTAGAGGATTCAGCTCTCAGAGGAGGGATTGTTTCTGTTGTGGAGGTATAAATCATTTGGCAAATGTTTGCCCCTCTAGGAGATTCAGGGAGTTTTCTGAGGGTAATAAAGAAACAAAAAGAAAAAAACCCTCTAAAAACTTTCCATCTGTTACTATTGGCAAGGTTGATGCGGAAATTGAAGATTTGTCGTTTGCTTGTAGTTCCCGTTTTGTCCTACCTGCCAGGGTGGCGCTAGATAGCAAGAACATTGTTTGTGAGATTTTTGTAGATAGTGGAGCAGCTGTCAATCTGATTGATAATCAATTTGCTATAACACATGGTTTCCAGGTATGCACTTTGGGAAAGGATATACTTGTTTTTGCTATCAATTCCGCTCCACTTTCTCAAAAATCGTTAAAGGGCATAGTTCTCAATATCTGTTTGACTGTGGGTGATGCTCATGTTGAGGATATGTCATGTTTCGTCCTAAGCGGATTACCTACTCCTCTAGTGTTGGGGCTACCCTGGCTCACTAAACATGACCTCACCATTGATTGGCAAGCAAGGCAAATAAATGGTTGGAGTGACTTTTGCAGAGAGAATTGCCTCACGGCGTCTCTTTCAGAAGTTTCTACCAAGACTGTGCCATCTTTTCTCTCTGAATTTTCGGATGTGTTTTCCGAGAGTGGTGTCCAGGAGTTGCCCCCGCACCGGGAGAACGACTGCCCTATTAATCTCATCCCAGGCGCCAAACTGCCAAAATCACGTTTATACAATCTCTCTCAACCTGAAAGAGTCGCTATGCGTACTTATATCTCTGAGAGCCTGAGAAAGGGACACATCTGACCCTCGAAGTCACCTGTTGCCGCAGTTTTTCTTTTGTTAAGAAAAAAGATGGTTCTTTAAGACCTTGTCTGGATTTCAGGGAGCTGAACCGTATCACGATTCGTGACCCATATCCGCTTCCTCTGATCCCGGACCTGTTTAACCAGGTTGTTGGGGCTAAGGTTTTTTCTAAGTTGGATTTAAGAGGGGCATACAACCTGGTCAGGGTCAGGGAAGGGGACGAATGGAAGACGGCCTACAATACCCCTGAGGGTCATTTCGAGAATTTGGTTATGTCCTTCGGTTTGATGAATGCTCCGGCCATCTTCCAACATTTTGTGAACAGCATTTTTTATCATTTAATGGGGAAATTTGTACTGGTGTATCTAGATGACATTTAGATTTTTTTCTCCTGATTTCAAAACTCATAGGGACCACCTACGTCAGGTCTTGCTCATTCTGCGGGAGAATAAATTGTACACTAAACTGGAAAAATGTGTGTTTGCGGTTCCAGAAATTCAATTTCTGGGTTTTCTTCTCTCCGCTTCTGGTTTTCGCATGGACCCTGAGAAGGTCCGCGCTGTGCTTGATTGGGAGCTTCCTGAGAATCAGAAGGCGCTGATGCGGTTTTTGGGTTTTGCCAATTATTACAGGAAGTTCATTTTGAATTATTCCTCTGTTGTTAAGCCACTCACTGATATGACTAAAAAGGGGGTCGATTTTTCCTCCTGGTCGGTAGATGCGCTTAAGGCCTTTTCTAGTATCAAAGAGAGTTTTGCTTCCGCTCCCATCTTGGTACAACCTTATGTCTCTCTGCCTTTCATTGTTGAGGTGGACGCTTCTGAGGTGGGTGTGGGTGCGGTCTTGTCTCAGGGTCCCTCTCCTGCCAAATGGCGACCGTGTGCCTTTTTCTCAAGGAAACTCTCCTCCGCAGAGAGAAATTACGATGTGGGAGATAGGGAGTTGTTGGCCATCAAATTAGCTTTTGAGGAATGGCGCCATTGGCTAGAGGGAGCCAGACACCCTATTACCGTGTTTACCGACCATAAGAATCTGGCCTACTTGGAATCAGCCAAGCGTCTGAACCCGAGACAGGCCAGATGGTCTTTATTCTTTTCTAGGTTTAATTTTGTTGTCACGTTCCGCCTGGGGTTAAAAATGTGAAGGCTGATGCCCTGTCACGTTGTTTTCCGGGAGGGGGGAACTTTGAAGACCCAGGTCCCATTTTGGCTGAAGGGGTGGTCGTCTCTGCTCTTTATCCTGATTTTGAGGCAGAGGTTCAGGCAGCCCAGACAGAGGCTCCTGATCTTTGTCCTCCTGGGAGGTTGTTTGTGCCTCTCGCTTTACGACACAAGGTTTTTAAGGAGCACCACGATACTGTCCTTGCTGGGCACCTGGGGAGTAGAGCCACAGTGGATCTCATTGCTCAGAAATTATGGTGGCCGGCTCTTCGTAAGACGGTTGAGGGTTTTGTGGCAGCCTGCGAGACCTGCGCTCGTGCCAAGGTCCCTCATTCATGGCCATCGGGTTCTCTCCTCCCGTTACCCATTCCTTCCCGTCCTTGGACGCATCTGTCCATGGACTTCATTACGGACCTGCCTCGTTCCTCGGGAAAGACTGTGATTCTGGTAGTAGTGGACCGTTTTAGCAAAATGGCGCATTTTATTCCCTTTCCTGGGTTACCCAATGCTAAAACGCTGGCGCAAGCATTTGTTGATCACATTGTCAAATTGCATGGCATTCCTTCAGACATAGTTTCTGATAGGGGCACGCAGTTTGTTTCCAGATTCTGGAAGGCCTTCTGTTCTCGCTTGGGGGTTCGGTTGTCGTTCTCTTCTGCTTTTCACCCGCAGTCGAATGGCCAGACAGAGCGCGTCAATCAGAATCTGGAGACATATCTGCGCTGTTTTGTGGCAGAGAATCAGGAGGATTGGTGTTCATTTTTGTTTGCTGAGTTTGCTTTAAATAACCGTCGCCAGGAGGTCTTCTGGTTTACCTGATGAGGAGAGATTTTCCCCGTCTTTGTCATTTATTTGGCAAAAGATTCAGGGTAATCTGAAGAGGATGAGTGAGAGATATAAGCATGTGGCGGATAAGAGACATGTGCCTGGTCCGGACCTGAATGTAGGTGATCTGGTGTGGTTGTCTACAAAGCATATTAAACTGAAGGTTCCCTCCTGGAAGTTGAGTCCTAAGTTTATTGGGCCTTACAAGATCTTGTCCGTCATCAATCCCGTTGCCTTCCGTCTTGATCTTCCTCAGACTTGGAAGATCCATAATGTTTTTCACAGGTCCCTATTAAAACCGTATGTCCAACCCACTGTACCCTCCTCTTTGCCTCCTCCTCCGATTGTTGTTGATGGTAATCTTGAATTTCAGGTCTCTAGGATTGTGGATTCTCGCATTATCCTCGGTTCTCTCCAGTACCTCGTTCATTGGGAGGGTTATGGTCCTGAGGAGAGGATGTGGGTCCCAGTGGCGGACATTAAGGCCACTCGTCTTATTAGGGCTTTCCATAGGTCCCATCCTGAGAAGGTGGGCTCTGAGTGTCCGGAGTCCACTCGTAGAGGGAGGGGTACTGTCACCGCCAGCTCTCTGAGAAGCTGTGGGAGACGTTCTTCTGTACCTCTTGCATGATGTTCTTTGTTTTGGTTTCACTTTGTGATCTCTTTTCCTTCTCCCAGCTGTCATCTATTTACACTGATTGCCTCCCTTTATATTCCCTCCCATACTGCTTCACTTTGCGGTTTATACTACTTCCTGGATTGAGTTCACTGCAAGAGGCTGCAACTGCTGGTTCCTCAGATAAGTCTTTTCTTTTATTTGTGTTTCCGTTCTGGCTTGATTCTAGGTGACCCTGACTCCCTCCGTATTAAGTGCAGGGAGCCGGTGGTCGTGTCCACTCACTATTATAGGGTTTTCAGGTGTCACTCAGTCTAGGTACGAGGGCATGCAATTTTCTATCATAAAGATCTTTGCATGGGCAAAGCAGTCA
This sequence comes from Bufo bufo, assembly GCF_905171765.1. Classification (NCBI taxonomy): domain Eukaryota; kingdom Metazoa; phylum Chordata; class Amphibia; order Anura; family Bufonidae; genus Bufo; species Bufo bufo. The sequence goes on along the minus strand of NC_053391.1, from coordinate 364,547,306 downwards.
GGGAGAGCTCTAGGGGTTTTATAGGGCTCACCCATATGTTCCTTAGTTTGGGATCAAGTCAGTTGGATGTTTATTTATAGCTTCCAGTTTTCTGCAACACCATCCGTGACACTGACCCTCTAAAACATTATATGCGAGGGCCTGCAGGTTAGTCGGCCCTCTAAAAGATTGTAGGCGAGGGCCTGCTGGTGAGCTGACCCTCTAAAACATTATATGCGAGGGCCTGCAGATGAGCTGACCCTGTACAACATTAAGAGCGAGGGCAGACTAATAAGCATGTTGATATGATGGAAGTGGAGGAGGACGAGAAAAGGAAGATTGAACCATATACCCTTTTTTGTGGTGGAAGGGGTGCATGGGAATACAGTGTATTCAGTACATTATAAAAAACACATTTAAATTGCCTTTATGTTCAGCCGCTTTACTCTGGTGGAGTAGAGAAATCAGGGACAATCAAAACCTTGTTCATTTTTATAAGAGTCAACCTGTCAGCATTTTCAGTTGACAGGCGGATGCGCTTATCAGTTATTATGCCCCCAGCAGCACTAAATACCCGCTCTGACAAAACGCTGGCGGCAGGGCAGGCCAGCACCTCCAAGGCGTAGAGTGCCAGTTCATGCAACTTGTCCAGTTTGGACACCCAGTAGTTGTAAGGCACAGAGGGATCATTGAGGACGCTGACACGGTCTGTTACGTACCCCTTGTGAGGATTTGCTCTGGTAGGCAGGGTAAGCGGACGCAGTACAGAGGCAAAACAAGTTCGTAAATCAAAATGTCAGTGTTTATTCACACAAAAGGCAAAAGAAAAACGACTCATTACAGTCTCATTACATTGGTGTTAATTCACTCAATGAAAAGTCCATAGAACAGACACATTACCTTGCTAGCCGTTTTATCCCCGGCAGTCCACAGCAGGCTTTCGGGGGCCTGTTTCCCAGCGTGCAGCCCCTTATGCGTCTCTCAACCTTCCAGAACAGCACCATGCTTGAGATCCCAAAACAGAGACGCAGCTGCTGAGCCCAGCTGCCTATTTAAAGGCAGCCAGGTGTTGCCAAAACCCGGACCGGCAGTTAAACTCTGGTCCGGTATTTGATCTCCCCTGGCTGGTGCCGCCCATGTTCGGAAGAAAATACCTGCATTCCCAAACAAAACCCTTTCCTATGTCACACCCTTCACCATCTTCCAAAATTTTTCCCTCCTTATGACACTAGGCCATGCATCAGGGTGAGGGTGCTGGCGGGGTGTCATGAAACTGTCCCAGGCTTTGAAGAGTGTTGCTCTGCCTCTGTTGGGACTGCTGTATGTTACCCTTGTCTCCCCTCCTTGATTGCCCAAGGAATTACGTACTCTGCCGTCAGCGTTGTCAGCTGGAAATTTTTGGAGCGATTTTTCCACAAGGACCTTCTGGTATTGCACCATTTTGCTTGTCCTCTCCACCACAGGAATGAGAGATGAGAAGTTATCTTTGTAGCGGGGGTCGAGAAGGGTGAACAACCAGTAATCGGTGTTGTTCAAAATGCATAAAGCGCGTGGGTCACAGGAAAGGCAGCCTAACATAAAGTAAGCCACGTGTGCCAGAGTCCCAACAGGCAAGACTTCGCTGTCGTCATAAGGAGGATGACTCTCAATATCCTCATCCTCTTCCTCCTCTTCTGCCCATTCACGCTGAACAGATGGAATTAAACTTCCATGGGTACTACCCTCTGTAGTGGAGACAACCGTCTCCTGCTCCTCCTCCTCCTCCTCCTCATCAACATCCAATTTGTGCTGAGAAGACGAACTGAGGGCTTCTCAAGGACTGCATACTCAGCTTTCCTGGTTTCCCTATATTTCATACAGTTTTCACTGGATAAGATTGGGGTTGCCACCATTCCAAACAAAATCTATCAGCTAAGTTTACGCAAGTAAAAAGGGAATATGTTTTTGGGGCGTGACTTAATACGGGGTTTAATTTGACATCAATGGTTTCATTATATTTTCAGTTTTGTGCCTTTTTTAATGAAAGTTTTTTTTATTGTTGTTTTTAAAGGGGTTGTGCAATGTTTAGCCCCAGGATAGATTATGAATATCAGATCAGCTCAGCAGGTGTCCAAGTCCTGGCACCTCCGCTGATCAGCTGTTGGGGTAGTTACGCTTCCTCTTCAGAATTACTATCTCTTTTGTAGTAGAAGTGCAGTATAATAACAATACATTCACTTTTAATGGGATGTAAATTGTAATTGTTATAATTATGTTGCACTGCCTCTACAAAGGAGAATATGTGCAGGTAATTTTGAAACAGAAGCAGCGCTCATACAAGTACCGATACCCCTTCCAACAGCTGATCAGCAAGCAAGATGTGATATTGATGACCTATCCTGAGGATATTTTATAAATAGTTATCCACTGCACAACCCCTTTAATATACACTGCTCAAAAAAATAAAGGGAACACAAAAATAACACATCCTAGATCTGAGTTAATAAAATATTCTTCTGAAATACTTTGTTCTTTACATAGTTGAATGTGCTGACAACAAAATCACACAAAAATAAAAAAAATGGAAATTTTTCCACCCATGGAGGTCTGGATTTGGAGTCACACTCAAAATTAAAGTGGAAAAACACACTACAGGCTGATCCAACTTTGATGTAATGTCCTTAAAACAAGTCAAAATGAGGCTCAGTAGTGTGTGGCCTCCACGTGCCTGTATGACCTCCCTACAACGCCTGTGCATGCTCCTGATGAGGTGGCGGACGGTCTCCTGAGGGATCTCCTCCCAGGCCTGGACTAAAGCATCTGCCAACTCCTGGACAGTCTGTGGTGCAACGTGACGTTGGTGGATAGAGCGAGACATGATGTCCCAGATGTGCTCAATTGGATTCAGGTCCGGGGAACGGGCGGGCCAGTCCATAGCATCAATGCCTTCGTCTTGCAGGAACTGCTGACACACTCCAGCCACATGAGGTCTAGCATTGTCTTGCATTAGGAGGAACCCAGGGCCAACCGCACCAGCATATGGTCTCACAAGGGGTCTAAGGATCTCATCTCGGTACCTAATGGCAGTCAGGCTACCTCTGGCGAGCACATGGAGGGCTGTGCGGCCCTCCAAAAAAATGCCACCCCACACCATTACTGACCCAATGCCAAACCGGTCATGCTGGAGGATGTTGCAGGCAGCAGAATGTTCTCCACGGCGTCTCCAGACTCGGTCACGTCTGTCACATGTGCTCAGTGTGAACCTGCTTTCATCTGTGAAGAGCACAGGGCGCCAGTGGCGAATTTGCCAATCTTGGTGTTCTCTGGCAAATGCCAAATGTCCTGCTCGGTGTTGGGCTGTAAGCACAACCCCCACCTGTGGATGTCGGGCCCTCATATCACCCTCATGGAGTCTGTTTCTAACCATTTGAGCAGACACATGCACATTTGTGGCTTGCTGGAGGTCATTTTGCAGGGCTCTGGCAGTGCTCCTCCTGTTCCTCCTTGCACAAAGGCAGAGGTAGCGGTCCTGCTGCTGGGTTGTTGCCCTCCTACGGCCTCCTCCACGTCTCCTGATGTACTGGCCTGTCTCCTGGTAGCACCTCCATGCTCTGGACACTACGCTGACAGACACAGCAAACCTTATTGCCACAGCTCGCATTGATGTGCCATCCTGGATAAGCTGCACTACCTGAGCCACTTGTGTGGGTTGCAGACTCCGTCTCATGCTACCACTAGAGTGAAAGCACCGCCAGCATTCAAAAGTGACCAAAACATCAGCCAGGAAGCATAGGAACTGAGAAGTGGTCTGTGGTCACCACTTGCAGAACCACTCCTTTATTGGGGGTGTCTTGCTAATTGCCTATAATTTCCACCTGTTGTCTATCTCATTTGCACAACAGCATGTGAAATTGATTGTCACTGTCATTGTTGCTTCCTAAGTGGACAGTTTGATTTCACAGAAGTGTGATTGAATTGGAGTTACATTGTGTTGTTTAAGTGTCCCCTTTATTTTTTTGAGCAGTGTGAAGTGCTGTGTTGGCCACATGTGTGAACAGGGCTTTAATGAATGATTACTGAAGAAATATAAAATCGTATTTCTGCTTGGTAATGCATGGTAATATATTATACATATATTATACATGGGAAGAATACTATTGAGGTTTGAATTCAGAGAAAATCCTTATACTAATAACTGTGGGCTCTGTGGCTCATTTTAAAGCTTATCTGTGTTCCATACAGAAGGTCCTGAGTTCAAAGAGAAGACAGAATAAAAGTTAAATATACAGAGGTATCCCTGAGTTCATCCTTATAGCACTGCCTCCATACGGTATATGGAGTCAGCCACAGTCACAGCAACTCCTAGCTAGAGATGTCGCGAACATAAAATTTTCTGTTCGCGAACGGCGAACGCAAATTTTTGCAAATGTTCGCGAACGGGCGAACCGCCATAGACTTCAATAGGCAGGCAAATTTTAAAAGCCACAGGGACTCTTTCTAGCCACAGTAGTGGTGGAAAAGTTGTTTCAAGGGGACTAACACCTGGACTGTGGCATGCCGGAGGGAGATCCATGGCAAAACTCCCATGGAAAATTACATAGTTGACGCAGAGTTGGGTTTTAATCCATAAAGGGCATAAATTACCTAACAATCCTAAGTTTTTTTAACAATGTGGTTTAAAACATCCAGTGTGTGTATACGATCAGGTATGATGTTGTATCGATCAGGTAGTGTAAGGGTTATGCCCGCTTCACAGACATTGACAGACCAAACTCCCCTTTTAATGCACCGCAAACAACCGCAAACAGTCCATTTGCCCAACCGCAAACTCCCCATTTGCACAAGGTTGGATACCAAGCTAGCCATGTCCCGTTGATGTCATTGAAGGTTTCTTCCTCCACCCAGCCACGTACAACACCAAGGGTCCCCGAAAGGTTAAAATGAATTGATTTTTCAAACGGGGAGATGGTTAAAAAAACGCTGGCTCCCTCCCCTTTGTTTGAATCCACAGTCACTGCGTCTGCGCCGTGCAATTTACTGTCACACCCGATATGAGTAGTATTTTCTGTAGTTCTCTTCTCATCAGTTTAATCCCTGTTACGTCCCCAATCTGGGGTCCATTTATTGAATTGATTTTTCGAACGGGGAGATGGTTAAAAAAATGCTGTCTCCCTCCCCTTTGAATCCACGCCACGGTCACTGCGTCTGCGCCGTGCAATTTACTCTCACACACGATATGAGTGCTATTTTCTGTAGTTCTCTCTTCTCATCAGTTTAATCCCTGTTACGTCCCCAATCTGGGGTCCATTTATTAAATTGATTTTTCGAACGGGGAGATGGTTAAAAAAACGCTGGCTCCCTCCCCTTTGTTTGAATCCACGCCACGGTTACTGCGTCTGCGCCGTGCAATTTACTGTCACACCCGATATGAGTGCTATTTTCTGTAGAACTATTCTCATCAGTTTAATCCCTGTTACGTCCCATATCAGGGTGGGATTGCCTTTTGTGAAAAAAAATTTAGGCCGGGTACCTTCGACTGCCTTCACAGTGACAGACCAAACTCTGATACACCAAACTGAATTGATTTTAGGAACCGGGAGATGAAAAAAGCAGCTTGGTTGGTCCTCTTACTCCAAAGTTGGGGCACTGCGCGTGCACGGAGCAATGTGCTGTGACACCCTATATGAGTGGTGTCTTAACTAGTACTATTCCTATCAGTTTAATCCCTGTTACGCCCCCTATCCGGGGACGTGTGTCGAATTGATTAACCATTGTCGAATTAACGAACCATTACGACATCCTGGAATAATTTAGTTCTGAGCTTTGTACTTGCTTTGCATTGGAATTGATGGGGATTTTTTAAATTGTCTGCATTATTTCTAATAAACTATTAAGGGCTCTTTCACACTTGCGTTGTTCTTTTCCGGCATAGAGTTCCGTCGTCGGGGCTCTATGCCGGAAAAATCCTGATCAGGATTATCCCAATGCATTCTAAATGGAGAGAAATCCGTTCAGGATGCATCAGGATGTCTTCAGTTCAGGACCGGAACGTTTTTTGGCCGGAGAAAATACTGCAGCATGCTGTGCTTTTTGCTCCGGCCAAAAATCCTGAACACTTGCCGCAAGGCCGGATCCGGAATTAATGCTCATTGAAAGGCATTAATCCGGATCCGGCCTTAAGCTAAACGTCGTTTCGGCGCATTACCGGATCCGACGTTTAGCTTTTTCTGAATGGTTACCATGGCTGCCAGGACGCTAAAGTCCTGTTTGCCATGGTAAAGTGTAGTGGGGAGCGGAGGAGCAGTATACTTACCGTCCGTGCGGCTCCCAGGACGCTTCAGAGTGACGTCAGGGCGCCCCACGGGCATGGATGACGTGATCGCATGGATCATGTCATCCATGCGCATGGGGCGCACGGACTTTAATAGCGTCCTGGCTGCCATAGTAACACTGAATGCATTTTGAAGACGGATTAATCTTCAAATGCTTTCAGTTCACTTGCGGTGTTACGGATCTGGCAGGCACTTCCGGCAAATGGAGTACACGAGGGATCCGGACAACGCAAGTGTGAAAGAGCCCTAAGAGACTTTATTATGATTTTTTTATTTTATGTATTAGAAACCCACCCATACAACTTAAAAAATAAAAATAAAATAATTTAATTTTTTTCTATGAAAAATTATCCAGCCGATCGCTTTTGGTCTGATCATAATGAAGCAACGGCCTGGGGTGTGGCAACATTGCCAACACACTCATAGAGGTGATGATCGCTTCATTGTGATACGCAAGCCCCTTCACCAAAACAAGGTAACGATCACGAAGGGGAATTGACACTTGTATGTGCCTTTTTTGTTTGTTTTGTTTTTGCAGCCACAGTGCAGCACCAGAGGCCAGAAAAATTAGGCATGTACACATGCCTGAAAAATAATGTTATTGTTGCAGCCGCTGTTGTAGCAGCGGCCGGAAAAAATGATGTTTTCAAGGCAGAAAGGTGACTAAAACATTGCGGCTTGAACCCTAGTTGGTGGCGGAGAATTCACGAAAGTCATCAGGTATGCAGACATTAAATACAGCAGCGTGGGGACCATTTTGAGGCCAAGGCATGTCATCAGGCCTTTTGTTAGTCAAACGCATCCCCCACTGTCAGTCCCTTCGGGATCCATGCCTCATTCATCTTAATGAAGGTGAGGTAATCAACACTTTTTTGACCGAGGCGACTTATTTTGTCAGTGACAATGCCTCCTGCTGCACTGAAAGTCCTTTCTGACAAGACACTTGAAGCGGGGCAGGCCAGAAGTTCTATCGCAAACTGGGATAGCTCAGGCCACAGGTCAAGCCTGCACACCCAGTAGTAAAGGGGTTCATCGCTCCTCAGAGTGTCGATATCTGCAGTTAAGGCGAGGTAGTCTGCTACCTGTCGGTCGAGTCGTTCTCTAAGGCTGGATCCCGAAGGGCTGTGGCGATGTGTAGGACTGAAAAAGCTCTGCATGTCCTCCATCAACAACACATCTGTAAAGCATCCCGTCCTTGCCGCCGTGGTCGTGGTAGGAGGAGGATTACTTTCACCTCTTCCCCTGTTAGATTCCCATTGTGCTGTGACATCCCCCTTATAAGCTGTGTAAAGCATATTTTTTAGTTTTGTTTTGAACTGCTGCATCCTTTCTGACTTTCGGTAAGTTGTTAACATTTCCGCCACTTTCTGCTTATACCGGGGGTCTAGTAGCGTGGCCACCCAGTACAGGTCGTTCTCCTTCATCCTTTTTATACGAGGGTCCCTCAACAGACATGACAGCATGAAAGACCCCATTTGCACAAGGTTGGATGCCGAGCTACTCATTTCCCGTTCCTCGTGCTCACTGATGTCATTGACGGTCTGTTCTTCACCCCAGCCACGTACAACACCACGGGTCCCAGATAGGTGACAACAACGAGCACCCTGGGATGCCTGCTGTGGTTGGTCTTCCTCTTCCTCGAAGCCACATTCCTCCTCTGACTCCTCTTCCTCATACTCCTCTTGCAGCGTTGCCGCAGGTCCGGCAAGCGATGATGACAAGGCTGTTTCTGGTGGTGATGGTGACCACAACTTTTCCTCTTCCTCTTCACGCTCATCTACAGCCTGATCCAGCACTCTTCGCAGGGCACGCTGCAGGAAGAAAACAACTGGGATGAGGTCGCTGATGGTGCCTTCGGTGCGACTGACTAGGTTTGTCACCTCCTCAAAAGGACGCATGAGCCTACAGGCATTGCGCATGAGCGTCCAGTAACGTGGAAAAAAAATTCCCAGCTCCGCAGAGGCTGTCCTAGCACCCCGGTCATAAGAAGAGGACTCAGCCGAGGAGGTTATGGAAGAGGACGGAGTAGGAGGAGTAGAGGAGGTGGCAGTAGGCCTACCTGCAAGTCGTAGCGGTGTCACCAACTCCGCTGCAGAGCCACGCATTCCATTCTTGTCAGCCGTCAGCAGGTTGACCCAATGCGCAGTGTAGGTGATATACCTGCCCTGACCGTGCTTGGCAGACCAGGTATCAGTGGTCAGATGGACCCTTGCCCCAACACTGTATGCCAGAGATGCCATGACTTCCTTTTCAATCACTGAGTAGAGGTTAGGGATTGCCTTTTTTGAAAAAAAAATTCGCTCGGGTACCTTCCACTGTGGTGTCCCAATAGCGACAAATTTTTTGAAGGCCTCAGACTCCACCAGCTGGTATGGTAAAAGCTTGCGGGCTAAGAGTTCCGTCAAGACGCCGGGCAAGGGGGTGACTGTGTGACATTGGCTTCCTACGCTCAAACATTTCCTTTACAGACACCTGACTGTGGGCAGATGAGATGGAACTGCTGAAGGTGAGAGGCGGAGTGGCGGATGGTTGAGAGGGGGCAAGGAGGACAGCAGTGGTTGACGTGGCTGAAGATGCTGGACCAGGAGGAGGATGGTGGCTTTGAGCTTGTGTGCTGCTCTACTCGTCATCATGTGTTAAAATCCCATAGGCGTTTGTGATGTGCGATCGTGTGCCTTCGCAAAGCAGTTGTACCTAGGTGGGTGTTGGATTTCCCACGACTCAGTTTCTTTTGGCACAGGTTGCAAATGGCATTGCTGTTGTCAGAGGCAGACGCACAAAAAAAATGCCACACTGCTGAGCTTTGCAATGACGGCATTCTGGTGGTGGCAACAGCATGTGTTGATTGGCGTGCTGTCTGGCTGACCCCAGGTGCCGATACATGCTGTCTGACTGTGCCACTAGCTCCTTGCGACGACCTCCCCTGCTTCCAACTCGTCTCCTCCTTCTCTCTGTCTCTCCTTCTGAACTTTCCCCCTCTTCTTCTTCTCTTCGAGCAGGCACCCACGTGACATCCACGGACACATCGTCATCATCAACCACTTCACTTGTATCTGACACCTCAGCAAAGGAAGCAGCAGCGGGTACAACATCATCATCATCATCACACTGTACGTCCATGACAATGTCATAGAGCAGCAGGAAATGCTAGCAGAATGCTTGGGTGTATAGGGAGAGGGATTACGAGGGAGGTGCTCATGCCGCTCTACAGAGCACTAGTGAGACCTCATTTGGAGTATTGTGCTCAGTACTGGAGACCATATCTCCAGAAGGATATTGATACTTTGGAGAGAGTTCAGAGAAGAGCTACTAAACTGGTACATGGATTGCAGGATAGGACCTTAACATGTATAGCTTGGAAGAAAGACGAGACAGAGGGGATATGATAGAAACTTTTAAATACATAAAGGGAATCAACAAGGTAAAAGAGGAGAGAATATTTAAAAGAAGAAACACTGCTACAAGAGGACATAGTTTTAAATTAGAGGGGTAAAGGTTTAAAAGTAATATCAGGAAGTATTACTTTACTGAGAGAGTAGCGGATGCATGGAATAGCCTTCCTGCAGAAGTGGTAGCTGCAAATACAGTGAAGGAGTTTAAGCATGCATGGGATAGGCATAAGGCTATCCTTCATATAAGATAGGGCCAGGGGCTATCCATAGTACTCAGTATATTGGGCAGACTAGATGGACCAAATGGTTCTTATCTGCCGACACATTCTATGTTTCTATGTTTCTATATGTGTAATGCTGCCTGACTGAGACATATCCCTGTTATCTCCATCCTCTGGCAATAATGGTTGCGCATCACTAATTTCATCCAACTGATGTGTAAATAACTCCTCTGAGGGATCAAGTGAAGCGGCTGTGGTGGCTGTGGTGGTACTGGTGGTGGTGGCGGCGGGCGGGAGAGTGGTAACTAGAGAGCAGGAGACCAAAGCTGAGCTGGAGGAGGATGGTGCGTCAAGGTTCTTAGCGGAAGCTGTTGAAGATTGGGTGTCCTGTGTAAGCCAGTCAACTATTTTCTCCAAATTTTTTGGGTTCAGGGTGCGTGGCCTCTGAACACTGGGCATTATTCCAGGGACAGTGGAAATCACAGCACCACGAACACGATGGCCCCTGCGGCGTGGCCTGCCTCTGCCTGTCATTTTTTATTAGATAAGTGTTACTATGCGTGCAAGGTACTGTGCCACCCTATATAAGTGGTGGGCAGTGGGCACAGTACAGTCTGTGTGGGCCTGACACACACTGGCTTGCAACTGTGATTATATCACAGAAAAATATTAAATATAATTTTTATTTATCTGCAAGGTATTTGTGAGTGAGTGACACCCTGTAACGGTATGAGTGGAGGCCTAGCCACTAGCCAGTGGCCACAATACAGTCTGTGTGGGCCTGACACACACTGGCTTGCAACTGTGATTATATCACAGAAAAATATTAAATTGAATTTTTATTTATCTGCGAGGTATTTGTAAGTGAGTGACACCCTGTAACGGTATGAGTGGAGGCCTAGCCACTAGCCAGTGGCCACAATACAGTCTGTGTGGGCCTGACACACACTGGCTTGCAACTGTGATTATATCACAGAAAAAGATTAAATAGAATTTTTATTTATCTGCGAGGTATTTGTGAGTGAGTGACACCCTGTAACGGTATAAGTGGAGGCCTAGCCACTAGCCAGTGGCCACAATACAGTCTGTGTGGGCCTGACACACACTGGCTTGCAACTGTGATTATATCACAGAAAAATATTAATTAGATTTTTTTTTTATCTGCAAGGTATTTTCTGTTACACCCTGTATGAATGGTGTGCACACAGTACTGTCTGTGACTGAGCCTGCAGCCTCTCACAAACGGGCAGGCAACTGCAATATATATATATATATATATATATATATATATATATAAAAAAAAAAAAAAAAAAGCAGACTGATGTACCAGCCCTGAAAGAGCTTTTTGGGGTGCTGTCATGACGCTGTCCTTACAGCAGATGAGTCTGTGGACACAGAACACTGCCCTAGCTAACGCTTTCCCTATTGAATCAGCAGCAGCACTGTCCCTCCTCTCACTGAGAATGCAGATTCCGAATGAATCTAAAATGGATGCTGTCCAGGAGGTGGGAGGGTCTGGGAGGGAGGGTCTGCTGCTGATTGGCTGGAATGTGTTTGCTGACTGTGAGGTACAGGGTCAAAATTTACTCAATGATGATGTATAGGGGGCGGACCGAACATCGCATATGTTCGCCCGCCGCGGCGAACGCGAACAAGCTATGTTCGCCGGGAACTATTCGCTGGCGAACTATTCGGGCCATCTCTACTCCTAGCATAGTGCTAGGAGCAAGTAAAGAAGGGACTCCTAAGCACTTACTGGAACTTACCTCCTGCCACAAATACTGGCTAGGCTGGTTGTTTTCTGGTCAGGTGCAACTTTAGATGAGATATAAACTTCCTGGAACCTAGTACACATATGAGAGGGAAATATAGTGCTGTTCTCTCTCTGGCCCTAAATTATATTTGTTTATTCCTCTGGTTAAAACGTTGCAATCTAATCCATCCAATACATTTGAAAGAGGTTGTTTCTGTAGCATGCAAATGGGCTTTTACAAACCTCATTTAGATCTATGGGACAGCCAGAGAAATGTCTGCAACAGATCTGCAGACAGGGAAAATACCTTAAGGCCCCTTTCACATGGGCGAGTTTTCCGTGCGGGTGCAATGCGTGAGGTGAACGCATTGCATCCGCACTGAATCCGGACCCATTCATTTCTATGGGGCTGTGCACATGAGCGGTGATTTTCACGCATCAATTGTGCGTTGCGTGAAAATCGCATCATGCTCTATATTGTGTGTTTTTCACACAACGCAGGCCCCATAGAAGTGAATGGGGCTGCGTGAAAATCACAAGCATCCGCAAGCAAGTGCGGATGCGGTGCAATTTTCACGCATGGTTTCTAGGCAACGACCAGGATGAGGACCCGATCGTTATTATTTTCCCTTATAACATGGTTATAAGGGAAAATAATAGCATTCTTAATACAGAATGCTAAGTAAATTAGGAATGGAGAGGTTAAAAAAATTATAATAATTAAACTCACCTCATCCACTTGTTCACGCTGCCCGGCTCGTCTTCTTTCTTCTTCTTTGATGACCTGGGAGGAAAAGGACCTTTGGTGACGTCACTGCGCTCATCACATGGTCAGTCACATGCAGTGGCGTAGCTAGAAATTACTTGGCCCCACAGCAAATTTTTTAATGGGGGCCCCCCTCCCCCAGTAATTTTTTTCCAACCCCTTTCTTTCATGCCGCCCTCATTCCTGTGGCTAGTAAAGATCGCTCTCTCAGGCCCGTCAGCTTTTCCATCCTTTTTCTACACTGTCTATACTGCCACTGTATATAATTTCATTGTGTAATACTGTTGAGGGGGCCCTGACAAAATCTTGTAGTCCTCCTCCTCCTGGATGGGCCCCTTCTGGGTCAGGGCCCCAAAGCAGCCGCTTCCCCTGCTTCCCCTATAGGTACGCCCCTGGTCACATGGTCCATCACCATTGTGATGGTCCATGTGATGAGCGCAGTGACGTCACCAAAGGTCCTTTTCTCCCAGGTCCTCAAAGAAGAAGAAATAAGACAAGCCGTGCTGTGCGAACAAGTGGATGAGGTGAATTAAATTATTAGTATATTTTTTTAACCCCTCCATCCCTAATTTATTTAGCATTCTGTATTACGAATGTTGCAACGCAATCACAGGCAAAATCGCACGATTTTCCTGCAACGCACCCGCATCCTATCCGGCCCTCACACACGATGCCCGTGTAAAAGAGGCCTAATAGAGTTCATCTAGGTTACACTATTACTGATGGTAAAAATTATACTTTTCTTACTTTCTTTCTTGTCTTCTTTTGAAATATAAAAAAATATAGAAATGGCTTGTAAATAAAAAACACTGAAAATCTGTTCAAAAGACAAAGGGCACTGCTTCCGTCTGGAAAATAAAAAGTTCAGTCTCCAGAGGGGACAATGCTTCTTCACCATAAGAACTGTAAAACTGTGGAATAGTCTACCTCAGGACGTGGTGACATCAGGAACAGTTGATGGTCTTAAAAAAAGGCTTAGGGCTCTTTCACACTTGCGTTGTTCTTTTCCGGCATAAAGTTCCGTCGTCGGGGCTCTATGCCGGAAAAATCTTGATTAGGATTATCCCAATGCATTCTGAATGGAGAGAAATCCGTTCAGGATGCATCAGGATGTCTTCAGTTCAGGACCGGAACGTTTTTTGGTCGGAGAAAATACCGCAGCATGCTGCGCTTTTTGCTCCGGCCAAAAATCCTGAACACTTGCCGCAAGGCCGGATCCGGAATTAATGCCCATTGAAAGGCATTAATCCGGATCCGGCCTTAAGCTAAACGTCGTTTCGGCGCATTACCGGATCCGACGTTTAGCTTTTACTGAATAGTTACCATGGCTGCCAGGACGCTAAAGTCCTGTTTGCCATGGTAAAGTGTAGTGGAGAGCGGTGGGAGCAGTATACTTACCATCCGTGCGGCTCCCAGGGCGCTTCAGAGTAACGTCAGGGCGCCCCACTCGCATGGATGACGTGATCGCATGGATCACGTCATCCATGCGCATGGGGCGCTCTGACATCATTCTGGAGCGCCCCGGGAGCCACACGGACGGTAAGTATACTGCTCCCCTGCTCCCCACTACTACTATGGCAACCAGGACTTTAATAGCGTCCTGGCTGCCATAGTAACACTGAACGCATTTTGAAGACGGATCAGTCATCAAATGCTTTCAGTTCACTTGCGGTGTTACGGATCCGGCGGGCACTTCCGGCAAATGGAGTACACGACGGATCCGGACAACGCAAGTGTGAAAGCAGCCTTAGCATTAATGCTTATTGCTTATGAAGATGTTTAGAATTCAGACTTCTCACTACCCTTCCCTTATTTCACATCCTTACCCATCCCTTGGTTACACCTGATGGCTTTTTTTTACATACTAAATATGTAACTATATTTTGACTATTGCATTTATCATAAGATACTTTATATTTTTCCATATTAAGTTATTTTTTGTAAAATATATTTTTAGTGAGTAGAACAAGTACAATATGATATACAAGAAACTTGTATCGAAATACAGAGTCTGCACAACATCAGATTGTATGCATATAAGAACCTGGGGACATGGGCTAGGGCAGAAAGGAAAAGGCATATATGAGTAGAGAAGGAAGGGGTAGGGAAGAAGGAGGAAAGGGGAGATAGGGGATAAGTTTTTCAATTATAAGATATTAAGGCAATAATGCACATCTCAGCTTCACATGACAATTAGTGATGAGCGGCATAGGCAATATTTGTTTTCGCGATATTTCGCTAATTTTTCACATAACATTTGCAATAAATTTGTGAATTCTAGAATTCATGATCTCCAGTCATTTTCGCTAAGTATTGTTGTGACATCACAGCACTATGTCTGAAGCATGTATGTTGTATGGACAGCAGAACCTATCACACTATCTAACACACTGCACTGGAGCCAATCAGCTACACTATATCTGGATATAACCTACACTGTCTATCTCCAACTAACTATCTGTAATATATATATATATATATATATTTATGGGCACAACTGAACGCGTCTTGGTCGTGGGTAAGGCGTGCCGAACCTGAACTATATGGCTGAGTTGTGCCTGGAGCCACGGGCGTGGGTAGGCCTGGAGAGGGCGTACCCTGTTGGAGTGTATGAAAAAAGGGGTGGGAGGGAGGGGTAAGTGAGACACACCACTGATGAACAGAGGAGGCAGGTATATATAGGGCACCGACGCCCTGCCCACAAATACAGGCTGACCTCAGCCTTAATACTTATGGGCAGGGCTGAACGCGTCTTGGTCGTGGGTAAGGCATGCCGAACCTGAACTATATGGCTGAGTTGTGTCTGGAGCCACGGGCGTGGGTAGGCCTGGAGAGGGCAAAAAGTCAGGGACACTATGTTGACTAGACCAATTTATTCGTATTTTTCCAACATGCATAACCTATAATGCCAATAACTGAAAAGCCTGGGAGATTTCCCTGTGTGGATTGGGAATGTCCCTGCTGAAGCAAGACGATCTCCAGCGCCCCATAGATCGGATAACATGAGCGGGGACTTGGTGTCTTGAAGCTGACGATGCAGCCCCGATGCGGAACGAATGGCCCGAAATGACTTTTGGGTCGTACCCAACACCTGCCGCTAGGGAGCGGATATGGGATGTGAATTGGATTGAAGAGAGTGGCTTGTTTTTGAAGGGCAGGAGAGGACTGTCGGGAGGTGCTGTTTGTAACAGGGACAATAATTTATTGAGGATCTGGACTGGGCACCAGTTATTCTGGGCGGGGAAATATTTTATTTCCGTGGGCAGCCCCGTCTGGCTTGTCTTGGTCTGGGGGATGCTGAGTATGTAGTAATTATTGTGCCAAGACAGCTGTTCTTTGCGGAGACAGCCATGTCCCAGAGAGCTGCCAGTGAACTCTCCTGGCCGGAGGAAGCCATAGAAACTTAAGAACATGGCCGCTTGTATTACCGTGCTGGTGAAGAGCCCAAAAGGGTTGCCGTCCAGAGCAGAAGACAAGTCCCTGGACACTGGCTGTCTGCAGGTGGAAGACTGCTTTGCATTTTTTTGGATTCCCTGGTTTGGTTTGATGGCCTGGTTTGAAAAAAATTGAAAAGTGACCTGGGTTACTGAGTATGAAGTGATGTTGGAGGCCTGCTAGGTATAATTTGATGGTATTATAAGAAAGTTTTTGTTGGGAGTGACAGAAAGCTATGAACGCCAATATGTAAGATATTTCGTCCCAGCCGCCCTGAGGATAGCGAAGTCTAAATTTCTCGAACGCTTTCAACCCCGCTCTGTAATTCCTGGTCGTATTTGGGGCTAACGACTGTCTTATGAGGTGTTTCCCATGGGATCCGCATCGGGCATCTCCTGAAAGAAAACCGGAAAATTAAATCTGGACAGTGCATCTGCTGCTACATTTTTTGGCCCTGAATGTGTTCACCTGAAAAACGGAAGTTGAGAGAAAGGGATAACCATACTAGTCTGCGCAGCAATGACATGATCTTGTGTGATTTGGCTCTTTGTTTGTCTAGGATGTCGACTAACGCCTGACTATTCGTGACAAACAAGACGGAGGAGTTGGCCCACTGTTCGCCCCAGACTCGAGCAGCGGCGACTATTGGATATAGCTCCAGGAGAGGAGATGATTTTAAGGCTTTTGTGTCTGAGCTCAGTTCTAGGGGCCACCCGCCTGCCAGCCAGTGGTTACCGAAAATGGCTGCAAACCCGGCTGACCTTGCTGCGTCCGAAAAAACAATGGGTGAGAGTGTGGTTTGAGGGGGAATAAATAAAGAAACGCCATTCCAGTCTGCTAAAAAAGATTTCCACATGGTCAGATCTGCTCTGGCATGACTATCTAGGGGAATGGTGCTGTCTTGATCTTGGGCTTCGGGGAGAAGCTGAAGCAACCTCGACATGAATGATTTGCCTTGCGGCATGACCCTGGTCGCAAAGTTAAACATCCCCAAAATAGACTGGAGCTCCGTTTTGAAGACGGAATTTGCGAGCACAGCTTTGGCTATGGCTGCTCGGATCTTGGTCAACTTCTCTGCTGGAAGCCTGGCTTCCATCCGAACAGTGTCCAGAATGATGCCTAAGAAGGTGACCTGGGTGGCTGGCCCTTCCGTCTTATTCAAAGCTATCGGGACCTGTAATTGTTTGAAGGTTTCCGTTAACGTGGCTAGGCCGGACGGGAGAGGATGCTGCTTCTCGACTATCAGGAAGTCATCCAAATAGTGGATAACCATTGGCAAGTCACCGTGGTGGACCAAGATCCAGTGGAGAGCCTTAGCCAGCTGGTCAAAAATCCAGGGACTGCTTTTGCAGCCAAAAGTGAGACGGTTTGCAAAGTAAAACTTGTTGGACCATCTCATGCCGTAATAACCCCAAAGCTGCGGCCGAACATGCAGCAGCTTAAAGGCGTCGGCTATGTCTGCCTTTGTGAGCCAAGAGCCCTTGCCTGAGAGCAAGATGAATTGCACTGCCTGGTCGATGGAGGAATATCGCATCGAATATTCGTCTGATGGTATCAGTGAATTCAGGCTTGGGGTGGAAGAAGCATGTGGAGCGGACAAGTCGTAAATTAGACGTTTTTTATTTGACACAATGCCAATTGGGTTAATGCGGCAGTGCTGGAAAGGAACGTCAGTGAAGGGTCCCAACAAAAAACCCTTGTTGACCTCTGCCTGGAGCAGAGTTTCAACCGTTTCTGGGTCCTGACTAGCTGATAGTAGGTTACGACCCTCCCAATTAGCTTGTGGAAGAGCGATTACCCCTGTATGAAAACCTTCATGGAAGCCAGAGATCAGGAAATCTACGAAGACTCGGTCATGGTGGTTTTTTAGGAGCCCCGACATCAATTTGACATTAATGTCGGTTAGTCATAGCTGTTTAGACGCCTTCCTAGGGCACATGGAGTGAGGGTGTGCTCTAAAACATAATGAACAAATATGGAGAGTCCTGCACGCGTTGAAGGCACAACTTCCTAGGTTGAAATTGTTGCATAGTTGGCTCTTGCCGAGGTACACTATGGGTCTACCTAGTTTGTCAATTGTGCTCGAGTTCCCCTGAGTACCGGAGGGGCCGGGCAACGCCCCTTGCGGGATAGCAGAATTGGAGTTCGGGCACCATTCGGTGGAGTGGAATATGGATTGGCAACTTGAGCATGTGGGAGCCCGGAGACCCGCAAGCTGCCGGCGGAATAGTTCCATATCCATCTCCGCCCAATTAGTGGTGAACTGGAATTGTGAGAGCGCTGCTGCTGCTTTGGTGGAAAAAGGACCGGTGATAATCGTAGAAAGCCGATCCACCATATTTCTGACTCAGGTCGGTGACCCGATATAGGTATTTATCCAGTTCCTCCCTCCTATCCGGCTGGGCTGAACATACCACATCCCTGTATATGATAAAGGCTAGCACGAATTCGGGGATGGTCAACTTCCTATTCATGCGTGCGTCTTTTGCTTTCAGGACTCTTGACACATCCCCGCAATGGATCACGTGATTTTCTGAGACATCTTGGGACGCTATAAGGATAGATGCCAAGATTTTGTCCCTCCCTGCCACGATATCCTTTTTGACGTTATCTGGTAAAAAATGGGATGGGGCAATCTGGGGGGTGGGCATGTGAGTACCTGGAAGAGGCTGTGGGGAGGGCAGGGTTGGTGCTGATGCCTGGTTTTGACCGGATATTGACAGTTGAGATTCCAGGACCCCAACCCTGGACTGGATGTCTGAAATGGAGCTATCCAAGCCACTAATGGAGGATTGGAGTTGGGCCAATGAAAGTTGAATAGACGGTAGGGAGGTTTGTTCCTCTGAGGGCCCGGCCTCTGTCATCATTAGTCTATAAAGTTCTGCTTTCCTGGCAGATACAGGATACCGTATCCCTTTTTTGTTCAGTGCGATGATCAGTTTTGGGATGGTCCAGCTCCGGAGAGACCCGTTGTTGACCCGACCCGAAACCGATGAGCCTAGCATGGAAACATTGTCCTCTATGTCGGACACCTGCGACATCGTGGACCAGCCTTTAAATCGGACCAAGACTTGTTCCTAGGTTGTCGAATGACTCGTTCCGGATTGCCACTATCAGAAAAATCAACAATAAGAACTAACAAAGTATATAAAGACTGGGGTATGCATGGATAGAACCTACCGGTGCTTTTACCCTTATTGCGCATTCCTTACCTTGCGGGGCTTTGCCTGATTCGAGGATGATAGTGGCCGGAAGACACTTCTAGGAATCTGAGGGGGAACATTAAGCAGACTGAATAACGTAACCGTGGGGATAAGATGCGGACCGTGAGAGTTTTTGACCATCCGGGGGACTCTTAACTAAAAGCAGAGCCTGGATAGACTGAAGGGGGTGTGGCGGACTCAACATGACATATAGAGTGGTAACAGCAGCGGCTGAACCTGACGGTCTAGTTGACGCCCAAACATTTAGTTTGTCCTGGGCGATCCAGGAGACAAGATAAATGACATGGCGTGGTATCAGCGGTGGCTGAAACTGGACGATCCAGGTGACATACAACATTTAACGTGGCCTGGACGATCCAGGTAACAAACAAGAACATCGCAGGTATCTGCAGCGGCTGGACCTGGGGGATCCAGGTGACATACAACTGGCATAGCTGGGATCTGCAGCATACGACATTACACTCGGCCTGGACGATCCAGGTGACATACGACATTTAAAACTCTGCCTGGACGATCCAGGTGACATACCACATTTTTTCGGTGGCCTGGACGATCCAGGTAACAAACAACTGACATAACTGGTATCTACAGCATACGACATTACACTCAGCCTGGACGATCCAGGTGAAATACGACATTTAAAAATCGGCCTGGACGATCCAGGTGACATACCACATTTGTTCGGTGGCCTGGACGATCCAGGTAACAAACAACTGACATAACTGGTATCTACAGCATACGACATTACACTCAGCCTGGACGATCCAGGTGACATACAACATTTAAAACTCGACCTGGACGATCCAGGTGACATACCACATTTTTTCGGTGGCCTGGACGATCCAGGTTACAAACAACTGACATAGCTGGGGTCTGCGGCAGCTGGCCCTGCGAGATCCAGGTGACATGCAACATTAACTCGGCCTGGACGATCCAGGTGACATATAACATTGAATTTGGCCTGGACGAACCAGGTGACATGCAACATTAAACTCGGCCTGGACGATCCAGGTGACAGACAAATGACATAGCCGGTATCCGCAGCGGCTGAACATGAACGGACCAGATAAGCTACGGCCTGTTAAACTGTTTGCTCGTCACTGTCCACTCCTCCCGGCTAGGACATGCGTTTGGAAGCGATGGCGCCTGTTGTGCGCAATCGTGGGCCCCTGGTACCTACTGCTGCTGTGAGGCCCCGCTTCCATATTATGAAGTAGCCCCGGCCTGCATGCTCTAAATGACCTAGACTGACCCGTTGTATTGTCAAGTTGATATATATGTATTTGTGTTAGGCGCTTACGGTAGTACAGTGAAGAGCCCTGGGAAAGCAGGGAATGAGTGCAGTCGGTTGTGGTGTGCCGAAACCGAGGATGAGGTAGGCCTGAGAAAGAAGAGGGCCTACCCAAGGAAAAGATATGGAAGAAATGAGTTGTGAATGAGTGGAGTGGTGGGAGGGTCAAAAGCTCAGACCTCAGATGGTGCAGGAGCCAGGTAAGGGGAGTGCCCTAAATAGGCTGGAGGCGGACCTCAGCCCCTCCCACAAATCCAGGCAAATTGCCTTAATACTTGTGTTAGGCGCTTACTGTAGTACAGTGAAGGGCCCTGGGAAAGCAGGGAATGAGTGCAGTCGGTTGTGGTGTGCCGAAACCGAGGATGAGGTAGGCCTGAGAAAGAAGAGGGCAAAAATGGAAATAAACCAGTTTATTGTAGCCAATTAATACATAAATAGCTCAACCCGACATGTTTTGGAAAGCCACTCTTAACTCTTGTGTTGGATTGGGAATGTATCGCGAGTAAGCGGATGACTTCCAGCGCCCCAATTTCTTGATGACATGAGTAGGGATGTTGGCACTGGAGGCCGTGGACGCGGCTCCAATGAGAAAGGAGTGCCCTGAGTAGTTGGCTGCGTTGAGGCCCAGTTGTGTGAGGGATGACCTGACATGGGTCATGAAGGTGGTGGTGGTGAGTACCGAACCATGAAGTTGAAGTAGCGGTTGAGAGGGTAGAAACTTGTGACGCTGACTGTAAGCATCCAGAACCCTGACTGGACACCATCTGTTGTGCGTGGGGTAATATGAAATGTTGACGGGTAAGTGCTGACTATTCTTGGAGTGAGGAAAAGGACAGGATGTAATGATCCATGTGTTTCGTCAAGTGGGAGACAAGAAGACAAGGTGAGGTTTGGGTCGTGGAGGTTGTAGTGAATTCCTCGGGCCTCAGGAATCCGTAGAAGGCCAAGTAAATTGCTGTTTTGATGATGGAGTTGGTATCTGCTTCAAAAGGCATGGCGTCTAGCAAGTCGGATAATGCTTTGAAGATATAATTGTTTATGGGTAGCCTCTGGGCTGGACGTGCGGGTTCCGTCTTCTGAATACCTCTGAGTATGGTTTTGATCTGGTGCGAGGCCATGAAGCTGATGTTATTGGGGTGTATGATTAGCATATGATGTTGAATGCCAATGAGATATAGTTTGATGGTGTTGTATGACATTTTGAGTTTAAGGTGGCAGAAAGAAGCAAACCCCAGAAGAGACGTCATGACAAAAGGGTGCGTGATGTTGTGTTCCATCAGGAACCTGTTGAATAGTGTGAACGCTCTGTTGTATGTTCTATGTGTATTGTCTGACAGTGCTAAGCGGGACAAAGTCTGGCTATGCCGCACGATGACTTCTAATCCAGAATGAGCTGTTGAAATGATGGAGTGATGGAGGCCGTGGGTGACGCTGATGGGAGAGCCTGATGAAATGCCTGAAATTTGAAGCGAGACAGATTGTCAGCTGCCATATTGCACACCCCCGGGACATGGAAACAATGTAAGAAGAAATTATTGCAAGCGGCCAACCAAGTAAGTGTCCGCAGAAACCTCATGATTGTGAGGGATTTGGAACGACCTTTGTTGATGATCTGGCAGGTCGCTTGGTTGTCTGAATAACACCGGACCGACATGTTTGCCCATGAATGACCCCACGCCACGGCAGCCGCCACGATGGGATAGATCTCGAAAAGCACTGAGGTAGTGGAGAATCCTTCCAAATCCCGGACTGCAGAAGGCCAGCTGCCCCACAGCCAATCGTTCCCAAAAATGGCCGCAAAGCCTGTGGTAGATGCCGCATCTGACCAGATAGAGAGGGAAAAGTCCGACAGCTGAGGGAGAAGCAAGCTTCTGCCATTCCAGGTGGACAGAAATCTCCTCCACATGCCCAGATCTGCCGCAGCGTGGGCATCAAGGGACAACCTGTGCGAGTCGTGTAGGTAAAAAGGGAAGAGGTGCAGAAGCCGTGATATAAATGAGCGACCCTGAGGTATGATGCGCATGGCAAAGTTCAGGGAGCCCAGCAGGGACTGTAGTTCTTTGCAGTTGCAGGTGCCGAGTTGAAGGTAGTTGTCTATGTGGGCGAGAATGTCCTGGATCTTCCCGGATGGCAAACTGGCTTGCATTGAGGCTGAATGCAACTGGATACCCAGGAAGGTGATGACCGTGTCTGGCCCTCCTGTCTTCTTGGTGGAGATGGGTACCCCAAGTTCCTCGAACAGCTTGATGGTGGCTCTGAGGCTGGAGGGGGGAGGAAGTGTTTTCCTCCACCAGTAGAAAATTTATCAAGGTAATGTAATACCATCGGGCACCTTGCTACGTTTAAAAGCAACCAGCATAATGCTTCTGAAAATATGTCAAAAATGGCCGGGCTACTCTTGGAGCCGAAAGTCAACCGGGAGAAAAAATAATAGTCTCCGGACCACTTGATGCCGTGAAGGTGCCACAGTGTAGGGTGAATCGGTAGCAATTTGAAGGCGTTGGCGATGTCGGTTTTGCTGAGCCATGCCCCAACCCCTGCTTGTATGATGGCGGTGATGGCGTGATCTATGGTGGTGTATTGCAGTGAGAATTCCTCCGAGGGAATGAGGGAGTTGAGACTGGGGTTGGCTGAACCGTGTGGCGCCGATAAGTCAATGATGAGCCTCTGTTTCTGGGAAGATTTCCCAGTGACGATGCCAATGGGGTTGGTGCGCCATGTGGCGAATGGGGGGGTTTTGAAAGGTCCTAGCACGAAGCCCTCTGTTACTTCTTGGGTTATGAGGGCGTCAATCGCGGTGGGGTTGTGTTGGGCAGATAGAAGATTGGGACATTCCAGGGTGCCAGTTGGCATGTGCAGGATGCCCGTGTGGAAGCCTTCTGTCAACCCTGAAACGAGGAAATCTGAGAGATGCCTGGATGGGTGTTGTGACATGAACGCGGTAAAAACTGGCATGTTGATGGTTGTTAGATACGGTTTTGCAAACATTTTATTTGGACACATGGACTTGGCATGTGCCCGGAAACATTTGGTACATATATGCAACAATTTACACCCGCTGTAATTGCAGGACCCCTCATTGAAATTGTTGCAAATCTGGGACTTGCCCAGAAACTTGATCGGCCGACCCAGCTTGTCCCGGGCTGATCTTTCCGAGACCCCGGAGGGACCAGCTGCTTGTGAGAGGGCCTGTCTGTCCGCCGTGTTCGGGCAGAAATTGGTGGTGTGGGCCGTGGAGGAGCAGTATGCACAGGCTGGTGTCCTCAGGCCTGTGAAGTGCCGACAAAATATGACTGTGTCGATCCTTGCCCAGTTGGAGCGGACTATGTACTGGGAGAAAGCCCCCGCCACTTTCGCCGAAAAAGATCTGTGATAATCATAGAAAGCTGACCCTCTGTATTTGTTGCCCAGGTCCACCAGTTTGTGCATGTAGAGGTCGAATTCCTCCCTTCTGTTGGGGTAGACCGCACAGATGACCTCCCTATAGATGCCAAAAGCCAAAACAAATTCGGGAATAGTCAGTTTCCTATTGAGGCGGGCGTCCCTGGACTTGACCACAACCGAAACATCGTCATAGGCATAGGTTTTGTTCTCAACCACATCCTGGGAGGCAATCAGAAGGGAGGCCAGGTTTACATCCTTACATTCCAGGATATCCCTTTTTAAGTGCTCCGGTATCATGTGCGCCGGGCTGAATTCTTGGTCCTCCAGGCTAACGGTCGGCGTGATCACTGGCAATCCGGCCGGCGCCGGTGACGCTGCCGGTGGTGGCCCTGCCAAGGAGAGGGTCGTGGTGACCGATTCCAGCCTCTCCAACCTGGCGTTGACCTTAGACATGGATGTCATCAGGGAGGACAGCATGGCATGTATATCCCCTGTGCTGGACTGGCTAGGTCCTTCCCCTGCCTCCCCGTTATCGGTTGACGCGCGCAGTAGCCGGAAAAGCTCCGCTTTCCTCGCCGTGGCGGGGAAGGGAACATGCCGTCTCCTTAACTCCGTCATTATGCGCGGAATTGTCCAGCATCTGATGGATGCTGGACTGGCTAGATCGTCTCCCTGGGTAGCAGTGACAGATCTAGCAGGGGTGCCAGGTAGGGAGAAGTTCTCTATCCCATCCAGAGCCATACTAAAACAAAAACAGTTGATTAGCTTTGGGAAACACAGGATCGTGCTGGCAAGCTGGCTAGGCCGGACGGCGAAAAATTATACTTGCATGGTGACAGATGAGGCCCTGCTAGTTGCCAAGCGGCTTGAGAGGCTCTATCTATGAGTTGGCGCGAGGGGTTAATGAGGCCACTTGTCGTAGTGGCAGGAGTGTTGGCCTCTCGGTGACTGTAAGACAGGACTAGGGTAAGGGAGTGACAGGTGAGGCCCTCTCTATGCAACACGCGAGGCGGCTTACTAACGAGTGGCTGGATGGGCGGCTGCCTCTGAACATTTGAGGCGGGGTGTTGGCCTCGCGGGACCACTAACTGATGGCGAAGCCAAGAGGGGGTAACCTAGTGGGATTATAGTGCCCCTAAAGCCAGCACGCTGACCCTAACGGGACCATCCGAAATGTAAGGAGAACCATCGTTTATGAGCAGGTGTACGTACCTGGTAGCAAGAAAAAATTCACTGGACACACGTGCAGCGCAAATATGTTTAAGCTTGACCGCCTAAAAAGGGGGGTAGACAGAAAGTAGTATGATGAGTGTGGACTGTGGTTTGAACATTTAGCATGACCCAGGAGGATCATAGACGCAAGCCTGCGAGAATGCCATGCCTGTGCGGATGGTGTGAGAAATGAGGCCGCATGATGTTGCGGATAGTATGGGAGTTTATCATTTTATTTTTTTATTTTTTTTATTTTTTGTGGAACGTGTGGCCAAGTACTATATGGTGGGTTTCCTATGTCTATATTTCATTATTATTATTTTTTTGACCATGGTGCAATGTGGCGGGTTCCTGATTATGTTTGGGGAGCTGCTGGGGTGATTTAACATGGAGGGGTTGTTGAAGGCAACGCTGGATGCCCCCCGGACTGCGCTGACTGTGCGGGTGGGGGCATGATGCAGAACGCCTGACCCGGAGCTCAACCGGCCAGCCAGGAGGCCGGACGGCCACCGGGACACTGCGCACGCGCCGACGGCACCGCCGTGCATGCGCAGTACCCCGGCCGCGCGTGCGCAGACCAGGCAACGAGACGCGGCTGGCCGCCATCGGCAGCGCGGCAGGAGGAGCGGCGGAACGGACCGGAGGCAGCGGGGGGGGGGCGCCTTGAAGCAGCGGTGCGTGCCCAGCAATGCTGACCATGGAAGGAGGGTGTGTGCAGTGTGGACTGTGCTACGGAAGGTTTATGTGAGCAAGTGTGTGCACTTCTGGTCATGCTGTTTTGACATGAAACAAGGGGGGGGCATGAGTGTGAGTGATTTGTGGGGTGATAATAGAAATGAGAACTGAAATGGGAGGTAAGCACAGGAAAAGAACCTGGCTGCTTGCTGCAGGGTTGGTGACCGGAGTAGGGGTACTGTGTAGTCAAATTCCTATGCACAAACCAAAAGGCATGACAGACATGAAATGCAAGTGACTTGTAGCGAGAAAACCGTGACATTAGTGCAACGTTGGTGAAATGAAATGAACCGGTACAGGGGACAAAACCGTGAGGCCCCGTGTTGTACCGTGTGGATG
This sequence comes from Bufo bufo, assembly GCF_905171765.1. Taxonomy (NCBI): domain Eukaryota; kingdom Metazoa; phylum Chordata; class Amphibia; order Anura; family Bufonidae; genus Bufo; species Bufo bufo. The sequence continues at coordinate 364,521,264 of NC_053391.1, read as the reverse complement.
ACTCACAGTTTAACGGGCAAACGCGACCCACAGTGAACCGAGTGAAACAGGATAAATGGAACAGGAATGCTCCAAATCTAGAAAACTGATGGCAACGAAAAACTTCCAGAAACTCAGCAACTCGCAGGTAACTCTCCAGTAACTCCACAAGCGACTTCCTCTCCAAAAGCTCAGACCTCAGATGGTGCAGGAGCCAGGTAAGGGGAGTGCCCTAAATAGGCTGGAGGCGGACCTCAGCCCCTCCCACAAATCCAGGCAAATTGCCTTAATACATATCTATCCATTTGCAGGTAGTATGCCCCCCGATACCGGCTGGGTGCCGGGCTGCCACTGGCCGGCTCGCCGCCGGAGCCCGCTGTGCCCCTTGCTGCCTACCTATGCTGTCTCTACTGTATTGCACATGCTACTGTTTTTTTTCTTTGCGGTGCCTAGGTAGAATCTGGGCGGTTTGTGCGTGGCCAGGCGCGGCACCCCTGGCCGCTTTCCGGGGACCTCTCACGGGAAGGGAGCCCTATCCGTGGACGGAGGTATGCTGTATGCTCTGAGCTCCCGATACTCACTTGGGGACCGAAGAACCTCTCTGGAATGGTAGCGCTATCCGTATAGCAAGGCGTACGTGGAGACGAAAATGAAGCTTGCTCGTGCCGGCAGCTAGATGTGGCTCCTCCTACTGAAGTAAGTGAGACACACCACTGATGAACAGAGGAGGCAGGTATATATAGGGCACCGACGCCCTGCCCACAAATACAGGCTGACCACAGCCTTTTTTTTTTTTACTAATTTTTATTGATTTTTAGTTTTTAAAACAAAGAAAAGGAAAAAAAAAAAAAAAAAGGGAATACATCACAGTACAAGGAGTAAATGTTGTATCCATTCCTGACGCAGCAGGAAATGGTAAATGAGCAATCAGTATAATAGTTGTACAGATGTAGTGTCCCACTAGGTAAAGGTGGGCACTGCACAATAGGGGTTAATGTGTCTTAATTGCATTTAATGTCATATGTATGCATTTTCCCTGTGTTAACTGGTGTCAGGCCTGTCAGGGTGCAGTTTAGCTTCCCGGGCGTTAGAGGGAGCCAGAGAGCCCTGGTTATATATAGGTAGGCCCAGACAGGGGAAGTTAGTTCATTCCAGGGGACTAGAGGAGTTACTTTGTCCACCTGAAGCTCCTGAGGCTAGGATTAGCTCAGTAGAGACACCCCAGTTGCAGGACAGAACCTCCTGGGAGAAACCCACAGTCCTTCATCATTCAAGCAAGGATATTACAAGCAAAGATAAGTAACACTGATAGGCAGATGCTGTAGGAAGCAAAGCAAGGATTTAATACGAGAGGAAGATATATATATATACCAAGGATTTAAGCCAGCATTTAGGCATCCGGGCCTTGGGATTGAAACCAGACAGAAGTTCTAGAAAGGAACAGTGTACGCTATTTCTGAGGAAAGGTACAACCTGATTCTGAGTGCATTGTGGATTTACCCTCTGAGTATCTTGCATAATCAATACCTGCTATCTTGTGGAATAAGCCTGCTTGTAAAGCTGTGATTTAAAGGACTGTGTTACCATCTGCATGTACAAAGTTGGACTGTTAAGTAAAGCAACGTTTTGGTTCACTATACCACCTGTGTACCTCACTTATTCCAACTATAAATCGGTGTGCCACCGTTACAGGCACTGGCGTCACGAATCCAAAAGGGACCTTGCCCCAGGCACTCAAAATACCTGTAACATCCAGGGCACCTCATCCACCATCAGGCCTGGTCCCTACATACCGAGTGTGCCCCAGAGGAACTGTGTCTACCTCTCCTTCACTGCCGCATGCCTGCCCAGGGTTCTCCAATACAGTGAGCAACCCTCGATTGCCCATAACCGTGACCTCACTTCGCTATACCCTGCAGGTCTGGCGTGCTGCACAGAGAAGGTAAGCAACGTTCCAACTCAAGGGAGTAATAGCATAACAGGAAATCACAAGGTTAGTAGCAGTAAAGTTGACATATATCTCAAGTGACCAAAGGTTAATAGCCCATTTTTATTTAGGATAGGACAATTTAGGAGAAGTTTCTATAACTCCTCCAAGCCGACCAGGTCAAAAGGAATTTCTTTCTGGTATCTAACTCCCAGTTAGATAATTCTTCAAGGCGATAAATTTGATCGACCTTGTTCGTCCATTGGACAATGGAGGGGATTTCATCAGAGCGCCATTTTGTGGGAATTAGGAGGCGAGCAGCTGATAAAAGGTGTATAAGTAGCCCGTGACTTTTATCATATTTGAATGTGTTTAGAGATAGAAGGGCGATTTCAGGCGTGCATGGGGCTGAGGAACCACATATGGAGTTGCTAACGCGGAATATCTGTTCCCACCAACTTAATAGGGGAGGGCAGTTCCACCAAATGTGGATGAAAGTGCCTTTATTTGAACCACATCTCCAACACAAATCTGGTACACTAGGGTACATGAGAGTAATTTTATCAGGGGTTCTGTACCATCTGGACAAAATTTTGTAACCATTCTCCTGTACCCGGATGCACCTTGAGGACTTATGAGGGGTGATCAATAATGCGTTAATTTCCTTATCAGAAAATTGTTTGCACAAATCTTTTTCCCATAATCCTATGTATGAGGGTTTAACTCTCGTGTGAGGCTGAATAAGTCTTTTGTAAAGGAAGGAGATTAATTTTGGGGGGTGCGCATTAGTGGATATCAAGTTTTCAAACCATCCAGAGGTATGGTTCGTGGGGATAGCTTTGGAGTAACTGAGCAATTCGTCTTTAAGATATTTAATAGCAAGAAAGTTAGAGGGCTGTATACTGCTTATGGAAGCTAGAATGGTTTCAGGAGGAACACTATCCAGTAGCTCAGATATAAGAGTAGATAAGGATCCAAGCTTGGAGGGGATGGAGGATTTTACTTCTATAGGGGCAAGTGAATATATATCTCTGATTTGGAGGAGGGAGGATAAAGGTGTTTGGTTAACATAATTGGAAGAAAACCACTTCCATATTTTGATAGTAGTCTTTATCAGAGGGTTAGTCATATGAGGAAGGGGAATTAGTGGCTTGTCTGAGAGCAAAAGGGATCTAAGAGAAGAGGTAAAGTTGGAGTTTTCGATATGGAGCCACAATTTATGTGCAGGAGAACGTATACAATCGATCACTCTACAGAGGTGTATAGCTTTCATGTATAGTTCGGGATCAGGAAGGCCTATACCACCTAGATGTTTCGGTCTGATGAGAGAGAAAAGAGAGATTCTGGGTTTTTTCTTATCCCATAAAAACCGCCGTATTAGTGAATTTAATTTACTGAAAAATGAACGGGGGATCATGATAGGGAGGACCTGGAGAAGGTAAGTAAGCCTTGGGATGACCAATGACATTACCATATTTTTCCTTCCGAACCAAGAGAGAAAATGTTTTTCTAGAGAGTCCAATTGAGCGGCCATAGATTTTAAAAGGGGGGTATAGTTCAAATGAAAAAGGTCTTGTCACAACCACTATCTCTGGCTGTGACCTTCCGTTCTTGCTTGTTCGGCGCTCCTCGCTGAGGTTCTGTTCCTGTGTGTCATTTGTGGTTCTTTATGGGTTTACTCCCCTGTGTGCTTATTAGGAGTTAATCCTCTGTCTGCTCCATGGGTGTGGTCTCTCTGCTGCACCCATGGAACCTGTATATAAGGCTGAGGTTTCCTCAGTTCTGGGTCAGCTCTCCTGGTGTGTGTTGTCTGTCCTGCTCCTGGTTTGTACTCTCTCTCCCATGCTGCTGACCCATGGGATCCGTGTCTGTCTGTCTGTGCTCTGTGGGTTTCCCTACTTGTTCATTTGCGTCCTCTTTCCTGTCCATTTTGATGTCTTCCTTCCTGTCTTTCTGTTATCTGTTCTGCCTGTTATGTTTTGGGTACTTTGTGTTTATTCTGATGTCTGTGTTCAGCAAGCCTTTGCAGCAGAGTGGCATGACAAGGCCATGCAGTTTACTACTGGTGGAGCAAGTCCTTCTCTGCTCATTGCCACTCCTGCTCCCTTGCCTGAACTCCTGCTTGTGTTATTATTTGCCCTGTTTTGTATTTACCTGTCTGTTATGTTTGCCTATGTGCCGTCGGTACCTTCTGGTACCTGTTGTCCATTCGCTCCTGCTGTCACTGTCTAGGTCACGCTCCAGAGTGGACCCTGGCAACTTCCTGCGGCTAAGTCTAACCCTACCATCTAGGGCTCTAGTGAAAACCAGGAGTTGCTTAGTTACGCCCCTTTGGAGTATTACTAGACAGTGGCGCAGTGGGGGTTTTCTCCCACTGTGCTGACGGTACATAGAGCTCATGTTTTATCTGTGCTGCTTTCCATGTTTCTGTTTGTGCAATAAACTCTTATGTGTCTGTACCTGATTTCCGTTTATTGCTTGATGACGCGGTGGTCTCTCCTGGGACCTCCAACTCGTGAGAGATCTGGTAAGTGGGCATTAATTTTAATACCTAAATAAGTTATAAATTGGGTATTCCAATTAAAAGGGGAATTTGTTTGAAGCTTTTTAACGGACGTAGGGGGTAAACCAATATGTAAAATCTGAGATTTTTGAGGATTGACCTTAAAGTTAGAAAATGATAGGCTGACCTCAGCCTTAATACTTATATAAAAGCTATCTATCTAATGTAATTGGATAAGGAATGGGATCCAGATGAAAGCACAGAGCACAGCAATGTCACTGCTCTCTCTCTCTCTCTCAGAACTGCAAAAAAAAAACTGCAGAAAATGGCTGCTGGGGAGGTTCTTATATAGTAAGGGGTAGGGAACTTTTCTATTGGTTGCTAGGGATGTTGCTAAGCTCTGACAAAGATATTGCAGCCTTCTCACTGGCCCACAAGCAAGAAGTGAAGTTACTGATGAAAAAATAATCTAGAATATTTGCGATTACGAATATATAGCACTATATTCGACATCTTCGCAAATTCTCAAAGTGGCGATATTCACGATAAATATTTGCGATCAACACTAATGACAATTATTAATGACATTTAACCAAGTGTATCCAGAATAAAAGTACTGTAGAAATACAGTCGGGTCCATAAATATTCGGACATCGAAACAATTCTAATATTTTTGGCTCTATACACCACCACCACAATGGATTTGAAATGAAACCAACAAGATGTGCTTTAACTGCAGACTGTCAGCTTTAATTTGAGGGTATTTACATCCAAATCAGGTGAACGGTGTAGGAATTACAACAGTTTGCATATGTACCTCCCACTTGTTAAGGGACCAAAAATAATAGGACAGAATAATAATCATAAATCAAACCTTCACTTTTTAATGCTTGGTTGCAAATCCTTTGCAGTCAATTACAGCCTGAAGTCTGGAACGCATAGACTGACAGACGCTGGGTTTCATCCCTGGTGATGCTCTGGCAGGCCTCTACTGCAACTGTCTTCAGTTTCTGCTTGTTCTTGGGGCGATTGCATAACATTCCACTTCTTTCCCTTAAAAAACTATTTGGTTGCTTTTGCAGTATGCTTTGGGTCATTGTCCATCTGCACTGTGAAGCGCCGTCCAATGAGTTCTGAAGCATTTGGCTGAATATGAGCAGATATTGCCGGAAACACTTCAGAATTCATCCTGCTGCTTTTGTCAGCAGTCACATCATCAATAAATACAAGAGAACCAGTTCCATTGGCAGCCATACATGCCCACGACATGTCACTACCACCACCATGCTTCACTGATAAGGTGGTATGGTTAGGATCATGAGCAGTTCCTTTTCTTCTCCATACTCTTCTCTTCCCATCACTCTGGTACAAGTTGATCTTGGTCTCATTTGTCCATAGGATATTGTTCCAGAACTGTGAAGGCTTTTTTAGATGTCGTTCGGCAAACTCTAATCTGGCATTTCTGTTTTCGAGGCTCACCAATGGTTTACATCTTGTGGTGAACCCTCTGTATTCACTCTGGTGAAGTCTTCTCTTTATTGTTGACTTTGACACACATACACCTACCTCCTGGAGAGTGTTCTTGATCTGGCCAACTGTTGTGAAGGGTGTTTTCTTCACCAGGTAACCATCCACCACAGTTGTTTTCTGTGGTCTTCCGGGTCTTTTGCTGTTGCTGAGCTCACCTGTGCGTTCCTTCTTTTTAAGAATGTTCCAAACTGTTGTTTTGGCCACGCCTAATGTTTTTGCTATCTCTCTGATGTTTTTTTTTTTTTTTCAGCCTAATGATGGCTTGCTTCACTGATAGTGACAGCTCGTTGGAACTCATCTTGAGAGTTGACAGCAACCGATTCCGAATGCAAATAGTGCACTTGAAATGAACTCTGGACCTTTTATCTGCTCATTGTAATTGGGATAATGAGGGAATAACACACACCTGGCCATGAAACAGCTGAGAAGCCAATTGTCCCATTACTTTTGGTCCCTGTCGAGGAAGGGTTGAGACGTATGCATATATATATCATACATGCATGCAAACACATGCATGTATGATATATATGCATGCACGGACTGCCACATCATAGGATGATGTGCACAGATGTGCCCAGCATTTGCGCACATCTGGCCTTGGTGGCCCACAGGGGCTCATTGTGGCCCCTGTGGGAAATATGTGGTCCCTGGAAGCTGTGCCCCCTTATAATCCCCCTTATAATATATCTATGCCCCTTATAGATATCCCCCCCATATCCATAGGCCCCAATACCTGAAACCAGGTGCATCGGTGTGAATGTGCCCCAAGCATTCACACTGATGCAATCTGGTTGCTTGCATCAGAATGACCGGACAAAGGTCCGGTCATCCTGATGACTAAAAAGAACTCAGATTCAACAGAATCTGAGTCCTTTGTTTTAATTATCTCCAGCGCTGCTGGAGATAATTATACATGATAGAAGGAAGGGAGAAACCTCCCCTCCTTCCATTATGCGCATTCCGGCAGCGCGATTACCATTGCGCTGCCCAGAATGCAAAGTGCTACAGGCGGGAGATCAAAGGCTTCTCCTGCCTGTTAGCAAGTGGCGCCTTGGGGCCGCGCTCGTCCGGAGGCGCGTGGGCTGGCGCAGTGACGTCATCTCACTGTGCCGGCCCACGTGTTCCAGATGGTGCCGCGGGCCCGCACACCACGGGGTGGGCGGTGCGGCAGTGCGGGCGGCCGTATATAAATATCCGGCGGCCCCTGCACTGAGGGAGAGCGGAGCGCCCTCCCCCCCCCGGAAGAGGATCAACCCCTGGAACAATGAGCACCCCCTAGACGAACGAGCAACTAAGCGCTGAGTATTTCCCCTTATTAACCCTTCTACCGCTACCCCACCAACGATTTCCCCTACCACTATCCTACCAACGATTTCCCCCCTTATTATACCGCTACCCCACCAATGATTTCCTCTACCACTATCCCACCAACGATTTCCCCCTGATTAACCCTTACCTTCGCTGTCCCACCAACGATACCCATACCCCCTATAACCCCTTGCCCATAACACCCTCACCACCATTCCTCTCCCTGATCCTAACCCCCACTATCCACCCCTATTACACTTGCAAGGTATTAACCCTTGCATTGACCAATCCCCAACCCAAGTCCTGCAGGAACATCCCTGCTCCCCATTCCCCCAGACTCTGTGTCTGTGGCCTGCATTCACCCCTGCAGTGCCAACGTTAACCCTCGTGGTTCCCTTAGGGATAGGATCAGTATCAGGTGGGGTGGGCTGTTAATATCTGGGTGTGTGAACTGTATAGTTAGTTTGTGGGTGGAATTTGGGAACCGTGTAGTGTAGTTTAGTGCTGTATTTATAATACTGTATTGTTAGTGTATTGCGTGCGTAGTGTATTGTTGGTATTAATAAATACTGTGTTTTATTTGTAACTATCTGTAACGTGTGGTTATTAGCGACAGTTAGTTTAGTAAGGCGCATGCAGCCAGTTTAGTGGTTAGTGTAAGGCCTCATGCACACGACCTTTGTGTGCATCCGTGGCCGCTGTTCCGTTTTCCGCGATTTTCTGCGGACGCATTGGCTTTCAATGGGTCCGTTGAAAACTCGGAAAATGCACCATTGTTCATCCGCGGCCGTGATCCGTGTTTCCTGTCCGTCAAAAAAATTGGTGGCCAGTGCGGCCTCCCCTCTTCCCCCCCTCCCTAATTAAAATCACCCCCCCATCATTGGTGGCAGCGGAGAGTTCCGATCGGAGTCCCAGTTTAATCGCTGGGGCTCCGATCGGTAACCATGGCAACCAGGACGCTACTGCAGTCCTGGTTGCCATGGTTACTTAGCAATTTTTAGAAGCATTATACTTACCTGTGATGTCTGTGACCGGCCAGGCGCTCCTCCTACTGGTAAGTGACAGGTCTGTGCTATAGGCAATGCGCCGCACAGACTTTTCACTTACTAGTAGGAGGAGCGCCCGGCCGGTCACAGACAGCGAAGGTAAGTATAATGCTTCTAAAATTGTTAGTAACCACCACACCACAGCAAAATCGATCCTGCAAGAGGCAAACGAAGCCCACCTCAGAAGGGAAGGTAAGAGGGAACGCATCAGGGGGACGCCCCAGACGCAAACCCGATTCACATCGATACCTAACCCTATAGAGGCAATACAAAACTAACTCATCAACTGGGGATATTGAAAGAAATTGTGACTTTTGCTTTATTCTTATATATATTTTTATATTTTAGTATTGAACACACCAGGAGATTTTTATCACAAGAACTCTCACTATTTTCCTATCAGAAGAACTTTCACAATTTTTACACATGTTTTTGATACATGGTTTTTGATATATGCTTTCCAACAGATTATTGTGATTCTTGCACATTGTGTAGTATACAAATTGATATACAATATTGGATGTGGATATTATTTAGACACTAGGTTAAGGGTATGTAAGATTAAGATTAGCTCCAGATCTATCCCCAAATACAATAAAAAATAGCAATAATTACAGCATATAGACAGCATCTAAGGGTTATTATAATTGTATTTTGTTGTAGAATTATATGTATGTTTTTATACTACTATATTAAGTAAAACATCGATCCAGACTATACCAGATGGTGAGTGCCTGTTTTTATTGAGAACGTTTGAAGACATATTGATACCTAGGATGAAAAGGTGAATCATCCAAAAAACAGAGCACCTTTACCATAAGACTTTTACGGGTGAGCCACGATATATATATCTCTATAGAACCTGTTTAGAGTTGAGCGGACACCTGGATGTTCGGGTTCGACGAGTTCGGCCGAACTTGAAAAAAAAGTTTTGGGCACTAAAATGGCTCAAATAGTCCTGGAAGGGGCTAGAGGGCTGCAAAAGGCATCAGAATGTGCTTAAGAGCATGGCAACTGTTCTGCAAACAAATGTGGATAGGGAAATGACTTAAAATAACATAAAATACAGAAAAATTAAAAATAACAATCTGGATCTAGGAGTTGGAGGTTGAGGAGGTGGTGGATGGGTGGATGTGGCGGTGTAGGTTGACGTGGCGGTGTAGGTGGAAGCAGCGGTGAAGGAGGAATAGGTAGCCAACACTGATTTGTGTTATTTTATATTTTTAATTTGGGGTATACCCCAAAATATTGGGACATATAACAAAATAAAACAAAGAATAAGTGCACTTGAGTACAAGAATGGATGGTTGAGGCTGGTATAAATGTCTATTCTACACAAGGTACGGACAAGTCCTGTGGGATCCATGCCTGGTTCATTTTAATAAACGTAAGCTTGTCCACATTGGCTGCGGCCTGTGATAATGCTTTCTGCCATGCTAAACACACGTTCACACTATACACTGGCTGCAGGGCAGGTCAGCACCTCCAAGGCTGACAAAGCTTTTCCACATTTTGGCCATGCTCACCCTGCCTTCTCAGGTGCTAGTGATGCCCCAGCTGTGTTGGCGACCTCTTCCTCCTCCTCTGCCTTCGCCTTGTGCTTCCACTGTGCCCCCGCTGTCAGGTGGGAATGCCATCATTAGCGTGTGCTTGTAGTCGCGCATCTTCCTATCAGTAACAGTTTTCACTAAATTTAGATCCCTGTCAGCAATGCAGAGCAGGGGTTCATTCACGGCAAAAGAGGGTTCATGTCACCCAGCAATAGAACAGAGGATTTTGAGAGATTTAGGCCCCTTTCACCCAGGCACAGCAGGGGTTCATTCACGGCAAAAGGGGGTTCATGTCACCCAGCAATAGAACAGAGGATTTTGAGAGATTTAGGCCCCTGTCAGCAATGCAGATCAGGGGTTCATTCACGGTAAAAGGGGGTTCATGTTACCCAGCAATAGAACAGAGGATTTTGAGAGATTTAGGCCCCTGTCAGCAATGCAGAGCAGGGGTTCATTCACGGCAAAAGGGGGTTCATGTCACCCAGCAATAGAACAGACGATTTTGAGAGATTTAGGCCCCTGTCACCCAGGCACAGCAGGGGTTCATTCATGGCAAAAGAGGGTTCATGTCACCCAGCAATAGAACAGAGGATTTTGAGAGATTTAGGCCCCTGTCAGCAATGCAGATCAGGGGTTCATTCACGGCAAAAGGGGGTTCATGTCACCCAGCAATAGAACAGAGGATTTTGAGAGATTTAGGCCCATGACACCCAGGCACAGCAGGGGTTCATTCTTGGCAAAAGGGGGTTCATGTCACCCAGCAATAGAACAGAGGATTTTGAGATATTTAGGCTCCTGTCACCCAGGCACAGCAGGGGTTTGTATACGCCAAAAATGGTAAAATGTCCCCCAGCAATAGAACAGAGAATTTTGAGAGATTTAGGCCCCTGTCACCCAGGCACAGCAGGGGTTCATTCACAGCAAAAGGGGGTTCATGTCACCCAGCAATAGAACAGAAGATTTTGATAGATTTAGGCCCTGTCACCCAGGCACAGCAGGGGTTCATTCACGGCAAAAGGGGTTCATGTCACCCAGCAATAGAACAGAGGATTTTGAGAGATTTAGGCCCCTGTCACCCAGGCACAGCAGGGGTTTGTATACGCCAAAAATGGTAAAATGTCACCCGACAATTGAAAATAAGATTTGTTTCAATTTAGGGCACTAAAATTTGCACTTTTTTGCATTAAAATGGCTCTAAAATAGTCCTTGAAAAGGCTAGAGGGATGTAAAAGGCAGTAAAATGTGCTTAAGAGCATGGCAACTGCTCTGCAAACAAATGTGGATAGGGAACTAAAATAACTAAAAATTACAAATTATTAGCCTGCAACTCAGAGAAGGAGGTGGTTATGGAGTCGGAGGTTGAGGAGGCGGTGAATGTGGTGTTGTAGGTGGAGGCAGCAATGAAGGAGGAGGAGGTAGCCAACAATGTTTATTTTTTATTTTTTATTAGGGTAGGTAGCCCCCAAAATATTGTGACAAATAAAAAATAAATAAATAAAAATATCATTGCACTTGACTTGAGTACAAGAATGTATGTTTGATGGTGGTATAAATGTCTATTCTGCACAAGGTACAGACAAGTCTTGTGGGATCCAAGCCTGGTTCATTTTAATGAACGTGAGCCTGTCCACATTGGCTGTGGACAGGTGGCTGCGCTTTTCTGTGATGACGCCCCCACATTTTGGCCATGCTAACCCTGCCTTCTGAGGTGCTGGCGGTTCCCCAGCTGCGTCGGCGACCTCTTCCTCGTCCTCTGCCTTCGCCTTGTGCTTCCACTGTGCCCCTGCTGTCAGGTGGGAATGCCACCAGCAGCGCGTCTATCAGCGTGCGCTTGTACTCGCGCATCTTACGATCACGCTCCAGTAACGGAATTAAGGACGGTACGTTGTCCTTGTAACGGGGATCCAGCAGCGTGGCCACCCAGTAATCAGCACAAGTTAGAATGTGGGAAACTCGGCGGTCGTTGCGGAGACACTGCAGCATGTAATCGCTCATGTGTGCCAGGCTGCCCAGAGGCAAAGAAAAGCTGTCCTCTGTGGGAGGTGTATCGCCTGTGTCCTCTGTATCCCCCCAGCCACGCACCAGTGATGGCCATGAGCTGGTCTGGTTGCCACTCTGCTGTGAACATGGTTCCTCCTCTTGCATCTCCTCCTCCTCATCCTCCACCTCCTCATCCTCCAGAACTGTGCCCTGGCTGGACAATTGTGTACCTTGGGTTTGTGGGTGCAGGATCCCATTCTCGGAGCCACTTGGGAATGACTGGCCGGAAACCCTGCGAAATGATCCCTCTTCCTCCTCCTCCTCCTGTGCCACATCCTCTTCCATCATCGCCATGAGCGTTTTTTCAAGGAGGCATAGAAGTGGGATAGTAACGCTGAGAACGGCGTTATCGGCACTGGCCATGTTGGTGGAGTACTCGAAACAGCACAACAAGGGACACAGGTCTCACATGGAGGCCCAGTCATTGGTGGTGAAGTGGTGCTGTTCCGCCGAGCGACTCACCCGTGTGTGCTGCAGCTGAAACTCCACTATCGCCTGCTGCTGCTCGCACAGTCTGGCCAGCATGTGCAAGGTGGAGTTCCACCTTGTGGGCACGTCGCATATGAGGCGGTAAGCGGAAAGGCAGAAGTTACGCTGACAGGCGAGCAGCAGCAGGGTGAGAACGCCGAAAGCGCGCACAGACGGCCCGCACTTTATGCAGCAGCTCTGACATGTCGGGGTAATTTTTAAGGAATCTCTGCACCACCAAATCAGCACATGCGCCAGGCAAATGATGTGTGTCAAACCGGCTAGTCCCAGAGCTGCTAGTCCCATAGTCCCATTATCGCACACCACCAGGCTGGACTTGAGGCTGACTGGCACAAACCACTCATCGGTCTGTTGTTAAAGGCCCGTCCACAGCTCCTGCGTGGTGTGGGGTTTGTCCCCAAAACAGATAAGTTTTAAAACTGCCTGCTGTCATTTACCCCTGGCTGTGCTGAAGTTGGTGGTGAAGGTGTTGCGCTGACCGGATGAGGAGCTGGTAGAGGATGAGGGAGCGGAGTAGGAGGAGAAAGCAACAGGAGGCACACTGAAGTGCCCTGCATTCCTTGGTGGTGGAAGGACATGCGCCAAACTGCTATCCGCCTCAGGCCCAGCCGCCACTGCATTTACCCAGTGTGCTGGTATGGAGATATAACGACCCTGACCGTGCTTACTGGTCCATGTATCCGTAGTCAGGTGCACCTTGCCACAGATGGCGTTGCGCAGTGCACACCTGATTTTGTCCCCTACTTGGTTTTGAAGGGAAGGGATGGCTCGCCTTGAAAAGTAGTGGCTGCTGGGCACAACGTACTGTGGGACATCCACCGCCATAAGGCCTTTAAAACTATCCGTCTCCACCAGACGGAATGACAGCATTTCAAAGGCAAGTAATTTAGAAATGCTGGCATTCAGGGCTAGGGATCGCGAGTGGGTAGGGGGTACTTCCTCTTCCTCTCCAGCATTTGGGATATGGAGAGCTGAACGCTTCCGTGGGACATTGTGGAGATGCTTGGTGACCCAGGTGTTGGTGTTGCTGGCAGATCCTCTGTTTGCGGGGTGCCAGGTAGCACTGTCACTCCAGAGGTGGATGAAGAGGCCGCGACTGCAGCAGAAGAGGAAGCAGGAGGAGCCAGAGACCTTTCTTGGTTTTTGAGGTGTCTACTCCACTGCAGCTCGTCCTTTGCACTTAAATGCCTTGTCATGCAGGTTGTGCTCAGGTTGAGAATGTTTATGCCTCGCTTTATGCTCTGATTGCACAGCGTGCAAACCACTCGTGTCTTGTCGTCAGCACATTGTCTGAAGAACTGCCACGCCAGGGAACTCCTTGGAGCTGGCTTTGGTGTGCTCGGTCCCTTGCTGCGGTGGGCAGTAGGAGGTGTACTGTCTAGAGGACGGCCGCTCCGCTTTTTCACCCTGCTCCCTCTTCTGCTGTGCTGGTGGCTCTGTGCGACCACCGCCTCTTCCTCCAAACTACATCGGTCACTCGCATGACCTTGATTCCATGTGAGGTCGAGGACCTCATCGTCCTCCACATCATCTTCCACCCAGTCTTCACCCCTGACTTCCTTGTCGGTCTGCTCACTTTCGAAAGCCCCAGCAGTTGGCACCTGTGTTTCGTCATCATCCGAGACGTGCTGCGATGGTCCTCCCATGTACTCATCTTGAAAGATAAGTGGTTGGGCATCGGTGCACTGGGAAACCCTGCTAACAGAGTCATCAAAAAGCAGAAGAGACTGCTTGGCTGATTTGCAAGGGGGTGAGGTGAAAGACTGATGGACATCGGCTGCAGGTGCCAACTGTGGTCTTTCAGCATGAGACTGGGTGGGAGACAGTGTGAAGGAACTGGATCCACTGTCAGCAACCCAATCTACTATCGCCTGTACTTGTTCTGGCCTCACCATTCGTAGAGCAGCATTAGGCCCGACCAAATACCGCTGCAGGTTTCGTCGCCTACTCGCACCTGAGGAAGGGGTTTCACTTGTGCGTGTAGCTGGCACAGATCGACCACATCCTCTCCCTCTAACAGCTCCACCTGCAGAAGCTCCACCAGCAGCACCACGACCTGGGCCACGTCCCTTATTTGACGCTCTCCTCATATTTTTTAAATTTAGGATCTTGCCCTAAATGGGTGTTTAATTAATAGTAGAATAGAACGACAGTATGTAAAGGGTGTATCTCACACGCCCTGAACCAGACTAGGCCTCAATAAAAGATTATTTTGCACAAAATGGCTGTATTTCAAATGCCTAATTCAAACCCCTGAATGTAGAGGTAGTATCTCAGAGGCCCTGAACCTCTGTAGGCCTGCAGTAAATATATCTTTGCACTAAAAGGCTGTATTTCAAATGGCTGTATTTCAAATGCCTAATTCCAACCACTGTATGTATAGGGGGGATCACGCACGCCCTGAACCAGTGTAGGCCTGAAGAAAATATATCTTTGCACAAAATGGCTTTATTTCAAATGGCTGTATTTCAAATGCCTAATACAAACCCCTGTATGTATAGGGGGGATCACGCACACCCTGAACCAGTGTAGGCCTGAAGAAAATATATCTTTGCACAAAATGGCTGTATTTCAAATGGCTGTACTTCAAATGCCTAATTCAAACCCCTGTAAGTATAGGGGGTATCACACATGCCCTGAACCAGTGTAGGCCTGCAGTAAATACCGTATTTTTCGCCGTATAAGACGCACTTTTCCCCCCCAAAAGTGGGGGGGAAATAGCAGTGCGTCTTATACGGCGAATGCTGCTGATTTTGCTGAGTTTTCAATGATACACCCGCCGCGATGCCGTGCGGCGGGTGTATCAGCTGTGAGGGAGGCGGGACTGGGGGCCGGCATCTGCTTTTATAATGACAGCGGGGCCCATGCAGTGACTGTATTCTACTACACGGGCCCCGCTCACTGTATAATCCTATGTCTAATAGTTAATTGTAATTGTATGTAATCACATAAGGAGCGCTGTGTATTACCGGTACTTACAACTACAAGCGCTCGCCGCTAGGTAGGTAGCAGAGAGGAGGGAGGAGGCAGGCCGGGAGGACGGACGCTGGCAGTGTGAATCATACGTCATGCGCCGCCCACTTTATGAATGAAGCAGGCGGCGTGGGCGCATGACGTATGACTCACACTGCCAGCGTCCGTCCTCCCGGCCTGCCTCCTCCCTCCTCTCTGCTACATACCGAGCAGGCGAGCGCTTGTAGTTGTAAGTACCGGTAATACACAGCGCTCATTATGTGATTACATACAATTACAATTAACTATTAGACATAGGATTATACAGTGAGCGGGGCCCGTGTAGTAGAATACAGTCACTGCACGGGCCCCGCTGTCATTATAAAAGCAGATGCCGGCCCCCAGCGTGTATTGAGGGTCATTCACTACAGGGACACTGTCATACACAGATCCTCATAACAGTGCCATCCAGAGACCCCAACAAGAGCCACCCACTGATCCCCCATAAGTGTCACCCACAGATCCCCCATAAGTGTCACCCACAGATCCCCCATAAGTGTCACCCACAGATCCCCCATAAGTGTCACCCACAGATCCCCCATAAGTGTCACCCACAGATCACCCATAAGTGTCACCCACAGATCCCCCATAAGTGTCACCACAGATCCCCCATATGTGTCACCCACAGATCCCCCATAAGTGTCACCCACAGATTCCCCATAAGTGTCACCCACAAATCCCCCATAAGTGTCACCCACAGATCCCCCATAAGTGTCACCCACAGATCCCCCATAAGTGTCACCCACAGATCCCCCATAAGTGTCACCCACAGATCCCCCATAAGTGTCACCCACAGATCCCCCATAAGTGTCACCCACAGATCCCCCATAAGTGTCACCCACAGATCCCCCATAAATGTCACCCACAGATCCCCCATAAGTGTCACCCACAGATCCCCCATAAGTGTCACCCACAGATCCCCCATAAGTGTCACCCACAGATCCCCCATAACAGTGCGTCACCCACAGATCCCCCATAACAGTGCGCCATCCACAGATCCCCCATAACAGTGCCACCCACAGACCACAATTAGTTCAAAACCCACCAAAAGCACACCTTTTGGTTCAAAATATTTTTTTTCTTATTTTCCTCCTCAAAAACCTAGGTGCGTCTTATGGGCCGGTGCGTCTTATAGGGCGAAAAATACGGTATATCTTTGCACAAAAAGGCTATATTTCAAATGGCTGTATTTCAAATGCCTAATTCAAACCCCTGTATGTAGAGGGCGTATCTCACACGGTCTGAACCAGTGTAGGCCTGAATTCAACATTGGTGCACCAAATGGTGGTATTTAAAATCTCTGAATGTAACCCAAATGTATTAAGGTTATATCTCTCAATGACATCTGCATCAAAGGCTGCCAACTAAATTTTTTGTGCCCAAATGAGTGTTTGTTTAAAAACTGAAGTTATATACTGACAGCAGTATATAAGCCTGTAATTTCGCACGTGCTGATGCTGTAAGGCCTGAAAATAGTGATTTTTGTCAAAAGAGTGTGTTTGTCAAACCCCAGAAAATAATGGGTGTATTTCTACCTTAATAGGCTTCTGTCAGCCCACTAAACCATTTTTTTTTTTTTGCTTGATAATAACCCCTACACTGCGATTTATCCATACATAAGTAAAATAATAATTTTGGTTCAGTAGAATTTCCTAAAACCCTATTTTTATAATATGTAAATTACCTTGCTACCAGCAAGTAGGGCGGCTATTTGCTGGTAGCAGCTGCATCCTCCGATGGTAATGACGCCCCCTCTGCTTGTTGATTGACAGGGCCAGCGGACGGGATCTTTCTCCGCTGGCCCTGCCTGTTTTCATTCAATATCTGGCGCCTGCGCCGCGGCCGTACCTATCTTCAATCGGCGCAGGCGCACTGAGAGGCGGCCACTCACTCGGCCGCTTCATCCTCAATGCGCCTGCGCCGATGACGTCACATCTACACCCGGCGCAGGCGCATTGAGGATGAAGCGGCCGAGTGAGTGGCCGCCTCTCAGTGCGCCTGCGCCGATTGAAGATAGGTACGGCCGCGGCGCAGGCGCCAGATATTGAATGAAAACAGGCAGGGCCAGCGGAGAAAGATCCCGTCCGCTGGCCCTGTCAATCAACAAGCAGAAGGGGGCGTCATTACCATCGGAGGATGCGGCTGCTACCAGCAAGTAGCCGCCCTACTTGCTGGTAGCAAGGTAATTTACATATTATAAAAATAGGGTTTTAGCAAATTCTACTGAACCAAAATTATTATTTTACTTATGTATGGATAAATCGCAGTGTAGGGGTTATTTTTAAGCAAAAAAAAACAAAAAACGGTTTAGTGGGCTGACAGAAGCCCTTTAAATTGCACACTGACTAATACAAATGTTGTAGATTGCCAAAAAAGTATTTTGTTGCTAACAGAATATGAAAGCTGTATATATTAAACTTGAATTTAACACTTGCAGATCTGGAAAATACAGTTTTTTGAAAAAAATTGTGTGTTTTTCAAACCCCAGAAAATGATGGGTGTTTTTCTACCTTAAATTGCACACTGACTAATACAGATGTTGTAGATTGCAAAAAAAAGTCTTTTTTTGCTAACAGAATATGAAAGCTGTATATATTAAACTTGAATTTAACACTTGCAGATCTGGAAAATACCTAACTAACAGAATTCTAAAAGTTAGTATTTTTTGGTCAATGAGCTCGAGGCAGGGTAAAACGATAGTGCCCTGCACCCACACAACTATTTGTCTGTAGATCGTTGAGTTAGATTCTCTCCTATGCTCTCCCTGAAATCACAAGTCACAATCACTTGTAACAGCAAAATGACGTTCAGCGCTACGTGACTCAAGCTTATATAGAGCCTGGGTCACATGCTGCTCTGGCCAATCACAGCCATGCCATTAGTAGGCATGGCTGTGATGGCCTCTTGGGGCAAGTAGTATGACGCTTGTTGATTGGCTGCTGTGCAGCCTTTCAAAAAGCGTCAAGAAAGCGGCGAACCCCGAACCCGAACCCGAACTTTTACTGAAATGTTCGGGTTCGGGTCCGGGGTCCCAAAATCCTAAAGTTCAGTACGAACCCGAACTTTACAGTTCGGGTTTGCTCAAACCCAAACCTGTTTTATTAAACGCTTATACAAGTAGAGCGCCCCTGACAGAGTGGAGAGGGTGTCAACACTAAGTTTGTGTTGACATCACTGACTAATTTGCCCTTCCTCTTATCCGTCAGAACAATAACCCACAAAAAACGGATCCTGTCTGTGGAGCATACGCCTTCACTCGGTCAGCATTTGCTCAACAATCCATCAGTATTGCTAATGCCCAAAAAAAAACAGGACTGGATCTAAAACAGAGATGACATGTGAACGGAATATTTGCATGTCTTCTGTGTTTTGTACCCACTCCTGCTTTTGGCTACCAAATCATAAGCCATTTCTGATGGGACCATACAGGCCTTAAATCTGCTACACAGATAGGATCCATTGTGCATCTCATTTTTCCTTCCTTCTGACAGATCAGATGAAGGGTCAAACAAATGATGATGTCAGCCAGGCCGAAAGGCAAAATAGTGGCCCAGTCATGAAGTGGGGAGGGTGGTAACAGCATTAGGAGACCACAGAGTGGCCCAATGACAGGGTCTGAAGGTTGCGGGAGCAGCAGCAGCATCAGTAGTAGGCCACAGAGTGGCACAATGACCGAGCGTGAAGGTGGAAGCAGCTGCAGCATCAGGAGGAGGCCACAGGGTGACACAATGACCGAGTGTGAAGGTGGCGGCAGCATCAGGAGACCACAGAGTGGCAAGGTGACATAGTGTGGAAGTGGCAGCAGCAACAGGAGGCCACAGAGAGGCAAGGTGACATGGTGTGGAGGTGGCAGCAGCATGAGGAGGCCACAGCATGAGGAGGCCACAGAGTGGCAAGACGGCGAGAGATTGCGGAGGTAGCAGCAGCGTGAGGAGGTCACAGAGTGGCCGCTTCGTCTATTCATTTATAGGGAATATGGGACAGATCAGAAGGTTAACATTTCTCAACTTTATAAAGTGTGGCTTAAAGCACGATTTAATAATACACGTTCTCCGGCAAAAAAGGCTTGGCAAATTGATTGTCTGTGAATTTCCCTCGAAGATTTGGATAATATATTGGCAAATTTAGGTTTACTTTCTTATAATTTTAATCAAGTTTTGGTTCAATTTAATATTCAATATTTAATCAATTTAATAATAAAAATTAAGTGTTGCCTAAGGCCTTATGCACACGACCGTTGTTTTGGTCCGCATCCGAGCTTCACTTCAATGGGGCCGCAAAAGATGCGGAGAGCACTCCGTCTGCTGTCCGCATCCGTTGCTCCGTTCCGTGGCCCAGCAAGAAAAATATAGCATGTCCTATTCTTGTCTGTTTTGCGGACAATAGGCATTTCTACATTGGGCCGCTCATTCTGTTCCGCAAATTGCGGAAGGCACACGGGCGGCTTCCTTTTTTTACGGATCCGTGGTTTGTGGACCGCAAAAAACTGCACGGTCGTGTGCATGAGGCCTAAGACAGGAGAGAATCCACCCCAGTTTTCAGTTTATTCAACAACGTGGTTACGATGGAGAAAGCTTTCCAAAAAACAATTTCTCTCCACCTGGAGACGAATCCTGTCAAGATTGATGCAAGTGTGGTATCATCTGCTCATTGACCCAGATACTTCTGGGGGAGCCTGCCTGGCATGAACAGGCCTCTAGTAGCTACACACTATGAGAAGACAAAGTGTCAAGATAGCTTTGAGCCCGGAAGAGTCGCAAAGTTCATCAAGATACGTCACTAAAGATTTTACAGCATATAACTGCAGCGATTACCGCTGAATACATTTTGTTTTTCGACCGAAATACTTCAATAAAGATTTTACCGCATATAACCGCACCGCGGAGTACTGAGTAAATTTTGTTTTTCGACCGAAATACTTCAGTAAAGATATTACCACATATAACCTCAGCGCTGACCACTGAATAAATTTTGTTTTTCGACCAAAATACTTCAATAAATATTTTACCATATAAAACTGCAGCGCTGAACACTGAATAAAATTAGTTTTTCGACCAAAACACGTCATTAAAGATTTTACCACATATAACTGCATCGCTGAACGCTGAATAAATGTTGTTTTTCAACCGAAATACGTCACAAACTGTTTTACCACATATAACTGCAGCTCTCAACACTAAATAAATTATTTTTTTGCTACTGAAATATGTCACTAAAGGCTTGGGACTCTCCACCTCGGCTCGTCACAAGCCATCAGTTCTCTAAAAGGTTCAGCCTCCACCACTTGGAAAGCGAGGGACTGTAGCACCTGGAACTTGGACAGCAGCACATTCAGCTTCTGTGCCGTTGGATGCGTGCACGTATACTGTTGTCTCTTGGCTATCGTTCAGTGATCGATTGCTGGTCCTCCTACTCCTCATCAGTCATTCCGTTAGCAAACGATGGGAACGACAGACAGCTCCCTTAGCCTGAGGTGGTGGAGCCTTGACTGCCTGAAATCAGGTGCGGCGTGCCACTGGTTGATGCAGCGGTTGCTGCGGCAGGCTGGACCACCACATTGGAGCCCAGGCCACTTTATCGTGACTCTACATATGTTGATGCAGGGCCGTGGTGCCAATATTGGCACACTAGCCACGCTTCACCTTCTGCCCTCAGATTCTACATATGGCCATGTTCACCTCCTCCAGACGCTGTACAAAAAACTGCCACATCGCAGAGTAGGTAATTTTACAAACATCACTATGCAACTGACTGCTACTGCCGGTGCTTCCGTGAACCCGTGGACCCCTCCTTAATAAGGATAGATTTTTATAAGAATACATTTTTTTTTCTACTGAAGTACGCAACTAAAGGCTTTACCACATATAACTTCGGCGCTCAACGCAGAATAAATGTATTGTTTTCTACTGAAATACGTCGCTAAAGGTTTTTCCACAAATATTACTGCAGCGCTGAACGCTGAATATATTTTGTTTTTCAACTGAAATACGTCACTAAAGGTTTTGCCACATATAACTGCAAAAGTGAATGCTAAATATATTTTGTTTTTGTACTGAAATAATAATGACTGCAGAAGTAAAATGCGTATATATTTTTCATTTTGTACTGAAATAGGCCACTAAACTCTTTCACCACAAATAAATGCAACAGTGAAGTGTGTATATTTTTTTCCTTTTTGAACTGAAATAGGACACTGAATGCTTTCACCACATATAACTGCAGAAGTGAAATGCGTATATATTTTTCCTATATTTTTCCTTTTTGTACTGAAATAGGCCACTAAACTCTTTTTCCAGAAATAAATGCACCAGTGAAGTGCATATATATATTTTCTTTCTGTACTGAAATAGGCCACTAAATGGTTTTGCCACAAATAAGTGCACCAGTGAAGTGCATATCTTTTTTCTTTCTGTACTGAAATCGGCCAGTAAATGCTTTTATTAGAAATAAATGCACCAGTGAAGTGCATATATATATTTTACTTTCTGTATTGAAATAGGCCAATAAATGCTTTCAACACATATAACTGCAGAAGTGAACTGAGAATATATTTTTCTTTTTGTACTGAAATAGGCCAGTAAACGCTTTTAGCAAAAATAAATACACCAATGAAGAGGTAGTCCCCTAAAATGGTCTTCCAACAGTCGTGAAGGAGTTCCCAGAGATGCTTAGCACTTGTTGGCCCTTTTGCCTTCACTCTGCGGTCCAGCTCACCCCAAACCATCTCGATTGGGTTCAGGTCCGGTGACTGTGGAGGCCAGGTCATCTGGCGCAGCACCCCATCACTCTCCTTCATGGTCAAATAGCCCTTACTTTCAAAGTTTTCCCAATTTTTTGGCTGACTGACTGACCTTCATTTCTTAAAGTAATGATGGCCACTCGTTTTTCTTTACTTAGCTGCTTTTTTCTTGCCATAATACAAATTCTAACAGTCTATTCAGTAGGACTATCAGCTGTGTATCCACCTGACTTCTCCTCAACGCCACTGATGGTCCCAACCCCATTTATAACCCCATTTATAAGGCAAGAAATCCCACTTATTAAACCTGACAGGGCACACCTGTGAAGTGAAAACCATTTCAGTGGACTACCTCTTGAAGCTCATCAAGAGAATGCCAAGAGTGTGCAAAGCAGTAATCAAAGCAAAAGGTGGCTACTTTGAAGAACCTAGAATATGACATATTTTCAGTTGTTTCACATTAGTTTGTTATGTATATAATTCCACATGTGTTAATTCATAGTTTTGATGCCTTCAGTGTGAATCTACAATTTTCATAGTCATGAAAATAAAGAAAACTCTTTGAATGAGAAGGTGTGTCCAAACTTTTTGGTCTGTACTGTATATATATATATATATATATGTTAGGTACTACCTATACCCCCTATTCCTTTCTAAATCAGAACGGCACCATGAAGGTACGCAGTGATTATAACAGAGACTTACAGTTTGATTGGGATGTCTTTATCCTAGGTGTTCCTCTGTAGGCGCTGTTCTTCTGCGTCTTTCTAGTTTTCTTCTTTTTTCTTTTCTTTTTGGTGCCGTTCGGGATGAGGAAAGGTGTAGGCGTGACGTCACGGCAGTGGCTACGGTGGACCAGGAGGACCAAAGTTTACCCCAACGCGTTTCGATTAGTTCGCTAATCTTCGTCAGGGATGATTCCTCTGGCTCCTGGTGCTGTTTTTAAAGGTCTGTAACTCCTCCCTTCCTTAACTCCTGCATCCCTGGCATTCTTGATTGATGTTTTAGTTGAAGGCAAATAGTTCTATCTCTGAGTTTAGTCCCGAGGGTACCAGAGTATTTAAGTTGAATATCCAGCGGCTTTCCGATCTGGACATTTTCTTAATAAAATCTCCTCCTCTTTTGTCTTTTTTAACTATTTCGATACCACAGAAAGTGGTGCCGCTGTAGTTTCCTCCGTGTTTGTCCTTATAATGTCTAGAGAGTGGGTGGCCCTCATATTTCCTTCCTATGTTGTAAATATGTTCCCCTATTATTTTGCTTATACAGGGAGTGCAGAATTATTAGGCAAGTTGTATTTTTGAGGATTAATTTTATTATTGAACAACAACCATGTTCTCAATGAACCCAAAAAACTCATTAATATCAAAGCTGAATATTTTTGGAAGTAGTTTTTAGTTTGTTTTTAGTTTTAGCTATTTTAGGGGGATATCTGTGTGTGCAGGTGACTATTACTGTGCATAATTATTAGGCAACTTAACAAAAAACAAATATATACCCATTTCAATTATTTATTTTTACCAGTGAAACCAATATAACATCTCAACATTCACAAATATACATTTCTGACATTCAAAAACAAAACAAAAACAAATCAGTGACCAATATAGCCACCTTTCTTTGCAAGGACACTCAAAAGCCTGCCATCCATGGATTCTGTCAGTGTTTTGATCTGTTCACCATCAACATTGCGTGCAGCAGCAACCACAGCCTCCCAGACACTGTTCAGAGAGGTGTACTGTTTTCCCTCCTTGTAAATCTCACATTTGATGATGGACCACAGGTTCTCAATGGGGTTCAGATCAGGTGAACAAGGAGGCCATGTCATTAGATTTTCTTCTTTTATACCCTTTCTTGCCAGCCACGCTGTGGAGTACTTGGACGCGTGTGATGGAGCATTGTCCTGCATGAAAATCATGTTTTTCTTGAAGGATGCAGACTTCTTCCTGTACCACTGCTTGAAGAAGGTGTCTTCCAGAAACTGGCAGTAGGACTGGGAGTTGAGCTTGACTCCATCCTCAACCCGAAAAGGCCCCACAAGCTCATCTTTGATGATACCAGCCCAAACCAGTACTCCACCTCCACCTTGCTGGCGTCTGAGTCGGACTGGAGCTCTCTGCCCTTTACCAATCCAGCCACGGGCCCATCCATCTGACCCATTAAGACTCACTCTCATTTCATCAGTCCATAAAACCTTAGAAAAATCAGTCTTGAGATATTTCTTGGCCCAGTCTTGACGTTTCAGCTTGTGTGTCTTGTTCAGTGGTGGTCGTCTTTCAGCCTTTCTTACCTTGGCCATGTCTCTGAGTATTGCACACCTTGTGCTTTTGGGCACTCCAGTGATGTTGCAGCTCAGAAATATGGCCAAACTGATGGCAAGTGGCATCTTGGCAGCTGCACGCTTGACTTTTCTCAGTTCATGGGCAGTTATTTTGCGCCTTGGTTTTTCCACACGCTTCTTGCGACCCTGTTGACTATTTTGAATGAAACGCTTGATTGTTCGATGATCACGCTTCAGAAGCTTTGCAATTTTAAGAGTGCTGCATCCCTCTGCAAGATATCTCACTATTTTTGACTTTTCTGAGCCTGTCAAGTCCTTCTTTTGACCCATTTTGCCAAAGGAAAGGACGTTGCCTAATAATTATGCACACCTAATATAGGGTGTTGATGTCATTAGACCACACCCCTTCTCATTACAGAGATGCACATCACCTAATATGCTTAATTGGTAGTAGGCTTTCGAGCCTATACAGCTTGGAGTAAGACAACATGCATAAAGAGGATGATGTGGTCAAAATACTCATTTGCCTAATAATTCTGCACTCCCTGTAGTTCTCTTTGTACGTCCTATATATGTTTTTTTGCACGGACATGTTATGGCGTATATTGCACCCTGACTTCTGCAGGTTATATGATCCTTTATTTTATATGTTTCTGTGTCCCCTGTCCATTCATTTTTTATTTCCATGTTAGTGTGCTGTTTTTTATTTGTTTTTAGTTTTTTACAGACACCACAATAGCCACATGGAAAAAAACCTCCCTGGGGTTTTTGTCCAAGAATAGTGTTCTAATTGTCATTTTGTTTACTCAGGCATTTGTTGGTGGGGGCTATTATACTGCCCACGTTTTTGGCTTTTCTGTAGATAAATTTAGGATTTTTTGGGATCTGATCTCCTATTATCTTATCTTCCTTTAAGGTTTCCCAGTGTTTTTTGATAATCCTTCTCAATATTCCTGCTTGGCTGTTATACTGTGTGAAAATGGGTGGCATTTCAAAGGTTTCCACTTTTGTACTGTCTCCTGGTTTTTTCTTCTTTTTAATTAACTCCTGTCTATCTAGTTTTCCTACTAGTTCTTTCTGTATTAGTAACTTGTTCATATTGTAGCCTTTCTCTTCAAATTTTTTCAGCATTTTGTCTGCCTCTGTTTGATATTCGCTTTCCTTTGTACAGTTACGTTTTAGTCTCATAAGTTGTCCCTTGGGAATATTTTCCAACCACTGTGGAAGATGGCAGCTTTCACGGGAGATAAAGCCATTGACGTCTGTGGGTTTATTGTATGTCCTGGTTTGTATTTTGCCATCCTCTATGTAGATGGTTAAGTCCAAGAAGTTTATTTCGCTCTGACTGAATGTTGGTGTAAATTCCAGATGGTAGTCATTGTTGTTAATTTCTTTGAAAAATGTGTTGAGTGCTTCTTCTTCTCCTGCCCAAATGAATATAATGTCGTCTATGAAGCGTTTCCATAGGACGAGATTCGACCGGAGCTTGCCGTGGGGATAGATGACTTGATGCTCCCACTGTCCGACATATATGTTTGCGAACCCCGGTGTGAATCTCGTCCCCATCGCGGTCCCCCACTGCTGTATATAGAACTTGTCCTCGAATATGAAGTAATTTCTTTTTAAAATGAACATTATGCATGCACCAATAAAGTATATTTGTTTCTCTGCGAGGTTTCCCTGATTCTGTAGGCATGTTTTTGCTGCGTTGCACCCTTTTTAATTTTCAATGATGGTATATAGGGATTTGACATCCAGGGTGCCTAGAATGTAGTTTGGTTCCCATTTAACCTGATTTAGGATGTTCAGGATGTGCTGGGTGTCTTTCAAGTGTGTTGGTAGCAGGTCTACACACGGTTGCAGGAAGCGGTCTATGTATTCGGATAGATTGCTTGTCAGGCATTCTACTCGTGATATTATTGGTCTTCCTGGGGGGTCTGTTGTGCTTTTGTGGATTTTTGGATTATAGTAAAATGTGGCAATTCTGGGTTGTTTCGTTTCTATGTATTCAGCCTCTTTAGGGTTGAGGATGGCTTCTGTTTTTCCTTTCTTAACTAGTTCACCTAATTCCTTTTTGAACCCTTCTGTTGGGTCATTTTTTAGTATTTTGTATGTTTTCTTGTCTCCTAGTAGTTTGTATGCTTCCTGTTGGTATTTCTCTTTGTCCAGTATTACAATTCCCCCGCCTTTGTCAGCAGGTCTTAGGATGATTTTGTCATTTTCTTGTATTTTTGTTAGTGCTTCCCGTTCTGCATGGGATATATTTCCTAGATGTTTTTTATTATGTTTTTGCTTTTTTGGACTTCTGATTTTTCGTATGTCCTTAGTGACCATGTTCATGAAACTGTTAAGTGCCTGTGAATATTCTTGCACTGGATGGTATTTGGATTTTGCTTTTAAATCAGTGTGTTTGTATCCCTTTTCTGAATGGTTGTCTTCTGTTGCTTCTGTTTTGTCGGATTGGTAGATTTTATTGGTATCTTCCCTATTATTGTTGTTTTTTTGTTGTTTTTTTTATGAAATATTTCTTTAGGGCTAGTCTTCTCATAAATTTGCGGATCCCTATGAACGCTTCAAATTTATTGAACAGCGTACTGGGTGCAAATTTTAACCCTTTTTCCAGGATATTTTGTTCTCCCTTTGTTAGTATGTGTGTGCTAAGGTTAAAAATCTTCTGTCCTGACCCCATTCTGATCTCCTTTTGTTTTAGTTTCTTCTTTTGGGCGAGTTTCCCTCCTCTATTACCCCTCTTGCACTTTTTCTTCTCAGAAAAAAATCCTGTTTCACAGTTTTTTTTATTGTTGTTCTTTTTTCTCTCTGTTCATTACGTCCTCTTTCCTGCTCTTGAGATTTATTTCTGTGTGTATTTCTTGTTGTCATTGTTTGGTTTGTGGTTCTTGATTCTTTTTTCCTGGTGTCGTGGTTATTTGTAATAACCTTCGCATCATTTCCTTCGATATTGTGTTCTTTCTCATCTTTTTGATGATTGTCTTCTAACGGGTTTCGTTTGTCTTGTCTGTCTCTTTCTTGTGTTTTCTTCTGTTGACGGGAGGGAGCTATTTCTTCCTCATCTGTCTCATAATTCATCAGTACCTCATAGCGGTTGTCCGTCTGTATTTCATTTCTATTTGTGACTTCGTTTTGTCTTCTGATCATGACTTCTGGGGTTATTGGTATCGGTTGTTCTATTTGAATGTCCCCCTCGTCTTGATAATTGTCCTCTTCATGTACCGTGAAGATGGATGTGTGTTCCTCCACTTGGCTATATCTACCTTCGTCCAGTGTTTGGAAGGAGTCCTGGCTGTTATATTCCGTGTGATTTTTTGGTAATGCATCACGGTTAAATTTTCTGCTCTTCTTTTCTTTAATTTCCTCTTCTTTCTGGTGAATTCTTCTTTTTATATTTTCTACCAGTTGATGGATACTCGCATGGTCTTTCCAAGGTCTCAGTGTTTCAAATATTGCCATAATTATTTTGTTAGTTTTTCGCAATCTTTCTCCCCTTTTATTGATGATGAATTTAATTGCATTGCGGGAGAATTCATGGAACATGCGTTCCCATTCATTTATTGTGCCATGTTCTCCCATGTCCCCTGACAGTGTCTTCTCTACTTTTAATCCCTTGGGTATGATATCCCATTCAAGGTATTTCTCCAGTGAGGTAATTTCCCAGAGGTCCTTCATCTCGAGAATTAGGAGTTGTTCTAATTCTGTGAGTGTATCCTTCACATATGTGAACTGTATGCCATTGTCTTGATTGAACACTTCGGATTGTCTTTTGTATGAACCAAAGAAGGTTTGTACCCTCTGTATTCTGTCTTTTCTGTCCCACCATAATTTTGACATTATTTCTTTGTGTGGTAGGTGTATCAATTGGATTTGTCTAATTGATTTTACTCTTTTGTTTGGGTATTTTTTATCTC
This sequence comes from Bufo bufo, assembly GCF_905171765.1. Classification (NCBI taxonomy): domain Eukaryota; kingdom Metazoa; phylum Chordata; class Amphibia; order Anura; family Bufonidae; genus Bufo; species Bufo bufo. Next base: position 364,492,937 of record NC_053391.1, on the reverse strand, counting down.
CAAGTTTAATATTCTTCTTTGTAGGTTTTGGTCCTATTGAGCTGTTTAAATTTGTGTGGTGGTATATGTTCCACAGTTTTCTATTTCCTATTTTGTTTTTGTTTTTATTTTTATTTTTATTTTTATCTTTATTTTATTTTTGTTTTTATTTTTATTTTTGTTTGTATAAAATTTTATCAGTTTTATTAGTTTTGGTTTTATTTGTTATTATTAATTAGTTTATTTATGTGCAGCTGGCCTAGGTGTGTTGGCGATATATTGTAAAGGTAAAACACTAGTGATACACCGGCGCTTGCACTAAGTTGAACTGACGCAGCGGTACCGCAACGGTATCGCCACCGTTTTTCAAAGAAATTAACAACAATGACTACCATCTGGAATTTACACCAACATTCAGTCAGAGCGAAATAAACTTCTTGGACTTAACCATCTACATAGAGGATGGCAAAATACAAACCAGGACATACAATAAACCCACAGACGTCAATGGCTTTATCTCTGTCACGGGGTTCCGAAGGTGCACTCGGTCCCCCATTGCCCGCAGAACTGTTGCTTAGCTTTTGGAATGAGGTTCTGTGTTTGACCTCATTCCCAGGGCGGCTTTACTAGCTGGGTGGCTCCCTGCTCCTGGTCTGCCTTGAGCGCCGAGCTGATCACTCGGTGCTCGACTGGTTGGTCTGTCGGTCATGTGACGCTGGCCACGTCACATGACCCTCACTCCCCACTATAAATACAGGCAGCCTGCTGGCTACAGGTTGCCTGTTAATTTCTAGGTTCCTGGCTATTTGTTGGACTACTGAATATTTACCTGATCCTGTTCCCTGACGATCCTCTGCCTGCTCCTCCTGTACTGCGCATACATCCTGGTATTGTGACCTCGGCTCCCACCTGACTACTCTCTTAGGACTCCTCTTGTAGTTCGCTACTCTCCTGGTATGTGACCCCGGCTTCTCCTGACCATTCTTTGCTTAATCCGTTGTACTGCGTAGCTCTCTTGGTTCTGCCCGGTCCGTTCATGTTCCGTATTTTGTCTTGTCTGTCTTCCCTGCACATATCCTAAGTTAGGGACTGCCGTCCAGTTGTCCCCTGTCATCAGGACTCGTGAGGCAAGTAGGCAGGGCCAGGGGTGAGGGTGGAGCGCAGTGGTCACTACCCTTCCCCCTGTGTGTGTGTGGACATGACCGTTACAATCTCCCGTGAAAGCTGCCATCTCCCACAGTGGTTGGAAAATATTCCCAAGGGACAACTTATGAGACTAAAACGTAACTGTACAAAGGAAAGCGAATATCAAACAGAGGCAGACAAAATGCTGAAAAAATTTGAAGAGAAAGGCTACAATATGAACAAGTTACTAATACAGAAAGAACTAGTAGGAAAACTAGATAGACAGGAGTTAATTAAAAAGAAGAAAAAACCAGGAGACAGTACAAAAGTGGAAACCTTTGAAATGCCACCCATTATCACACAGTATAACAGCCAAGCAGGAATATTGAGAAGGATTATCAAAAAACACTGGGAAACCTTGAAGGAAGATAAGATAATAGGAGACCAGATCCCAAAAAATCCTAAATTTATCTACAGAAAAGCCAAAAACGTGGGCAGTATAATAGTCCCCACCAACAAATGCCTGAGTAAACAAAATGACAATCAGAACACTATTCTTGGACAAAAACCCCAGGGAGGTTTTTTTCCATGTGGCTATTGTGGTGTCTGTAAAAAACTAAAAACAAATAAAAAACAGCACACTAACATGGAAATAAAAAATGAATGGACAGGGGACACAGAAACATATAAAATAAAGGATCATATAACCTGCAGAAGTCAGGGTGCAATATACGCCATAACATGTCCGTGCAAAAAAACATATATAGGAAGTACAAAGAGAACTATAAGCAAAATAATAGGGGAACATATTTACAACATAGGAAGGAAATATGAGGGCCACCCACTCTCTAGACATTATAAGGACAAACACGGAGGAAACTACAGCGGCACCACTTTCTGTGGTATCGAAATAGTTAAAAAAGACAAAAGAGGAGGAGATTTTATTAAGAAAATGTCCAGATCGGAAAGTCGCTGGATATTCAACTTAAATACTCTGGTACCCTCGGGACTAAACTCAGAGATAGAACTATTTGCCTTCAACTAAAACATCAATCAAGAATGCCAGGGATGCAGGAGTTAGGGAAGGGAGGAGTTACAGACCTTTAAAAACAGCACTAGGAGCCAGAGGAATCATCACTGACGAAGATTAGCGAACTAATCGAAACGCGTTGGGTTAAACTTTGGTCCTCCTGGTCCACTGTAGCCACTGCCGTGACGTCACGCAGCGCTCCGAGCGAGCGCGAACAAGCGGCTCCTTTTAACCACGAGCTGTGCCACCAGCCGGGCCAAGCTCCATATATATAATTTTATAAAAAACAGTCATTACCATTAGGGCTCAGCCCCCTACACCTTTCCTCATCCCGAACGGCACCAAAAAGAAAAGAAAAAAGAAGAAAACTAGAAAGACGCAGAAGAACAGCGCCTACAGAGGAACACCTAGGATAAAGACATCCCAATCAAACTGTAAGTCTCTGTTATAATCACTGCGTACCTTCATGGTGCCGTTCTGATTTAGAAAGGAATAGGGGGTATAGGTCGCGCAGTACCTAACATATATATTGTACACATCATTTATTTGATTTCCAACGGTGGCGATACCGTTGCGGTACCGCTGCGTCAGTTCAACTCAGTGCAAGCGCCGGTGTATCACTAGTGTTTTACATATATATATATATATATATTGTGGGGATTCGCTCTGGTAGTTAGGACTAGCGGATGCAGTATAGAGGCAAAGTACACAGTTCTTGATTCAAACAGCGGTGTTTATTCACACATTGGTGTATAACAAAATGCAGATAAGGTGTGTCACAAAACACAGGTGGCTTGGTGTTTCTTCACACACAAGGAAAGTCCATAAACAATAAAAGTCACCTTTTCTCCTGGGTGTTAATTCACACCCTGTTAGCAGTTCAGCATCATCATGTCCATAGGCGGCCTGTTCGCCTTTAGATGGGCCTGAGTCGTCCAGCCCAGCTCAAACCTCAAATCCCAGCACAGCCCTCAGTTTACAGCACACAGACTCCTGAGCTCCACTGTCAGAGGGAGGTAAATCCACACACCTGGCAGTGCTGGCTGGTTTTTATTCCTGGAAAAGCCCTGCCTGGAACATGGGGAGTAGTCACCCACCCAGCACTTTGACTACTCCCAGTAAGAGCCGTCCCGGATCAGCTATGACAGCCATGCTAACTCTCAAGGTGTCAATTAGCAATAGCTTCTGCTGACACATAAAATACCGGCTCTTACTTCACCGAGGCCAGGAACCTCGGTGACACATACCTTCCATCTACAATGATTCTAGGTACCTTCTTACATAACCCCCCTTTGCTCAACCCTGAGGGGGTGAACACCTGCCATACAGTATACCCAAGACAAGGCATCCACATTTCCCTGCAACCGGCCTGCCCTGTGTTCCACGAAGAACTTAAAGTTCTGTAAGGACAGGAATCACCTGGTGATTCAAGCATTTATCTCTTTAGCCTGGCTCATCCACTTGAGAGGGGAGTGGTCAGTCACCAGATGGAACTTTCTCCCCAACAAATAGCGGAGAGACTCGAGTACTCACTTGATTGCCAGGTACTCTCTCTCCACTATACTATACCTGGTTTCGGCTGGGGTGAGCTTATGGCTTAAAAAGACAATGGGATGCTCCTCCCTTTGACTTCCTGAGAGAGTACGGCACCGAGGCCTACTTCGGAGGCATCTGTCTGTACCATGAACTCCCTATTGAGTGCAAAAAGCCTCTTCCGCCCACTCATCCCAGCGAACCATCACTGATTTTCGTCTCTTTAAGAGCTCTGTCAAGGGAGCGGCTATAGTGGCAAAGTGGGGAACAAATCTCATGTAATAGCCTATCATTCCCAGGAATGACTTTATTTGTTTAGTGGTGACAGGTCAGGGCCAATTTCTTATCGCCTTTATTTTGTTTACTTGGGGTCTGATCACTCCGCGCCCAATGACATACCCCATGTATTTTGTCTCCTCTAACCCTATCGTGCATTTGTTTGGGTTAGCAGTTAGTCCAGCTTTTCGAAGGGAGTCTACTAAAGCCTGCATTTTGGGCAGGTGACTTTCCCAGTCCGTACTGTGGATGACAATATCATCCTGGTAAGCTGAAGCCTACCGAAGATGTGGACGCAGCTCAATGTCTATTAGCATTTGGAAAGTTGCGGAGGTGCCATACAGACCAAAGAGTAACACCTTATACTGGTACAACCCCTCCGGTAGGATGAAGGCCATTTTCTCTTTGGCAGCCTCCGTTAAGGGTACTTGCCAGTACCCTTTGGTGAGGTCCAAAACAGAAAAATACCGGGCTTGTCCTAACCTCTCAATCAGCTCATCTACCCGGAGCATGGTATACGCGCTGAACTTAGATACCTCATTTAAGATTCGAAAATTGTTACAAAACCGCAACGTCCCGTCCGGTTTGGGTATCAGTACTTTAGGGCTGGCCCACTCACTTCTGGACTCCTCGATGGTGTCTAGTTGTACTTACTCAGAGATGGCCTGTCGTCCAGCCTCGGGTATGGTTTCAACTGGATTTTGGCCTGTGGCTCAGTGACAATGTCATGCTAGATTATGGAAGTGCATCCAGGTCTGAGAACACATCCATGTTCCTGCTGATGAACTCCCTGGCCTCCTGAGTCTGTTTAGAGGAGAGGCTGTCAGCAATCTTCACTGTGGCAACCGCCACATGTTGATGGGCTAACTCTATGTTCAAACAATTTTTATTGTACATATTTGTCTCATAAGTACAAAATTTTTAAAAGATCAATATATGAATATCAGTGAAGATAAACATGACATCTTATACAATACAAGACAGCTTAATACACTTATAATTCCAAGTGCAAAAAGATAATCCAAGCATAAGAAAAATGAAACAGAAAAAATAAACTATATATAACGGTATAGCGGGGACGGGGGGGGGAGGGGATATAAGGGGAGAGTGGGGAGGGAGGGGATGTTGCAGCGTACGTTTCAGCAACGCTCAAAAAGCAGCCCTGCAGGCCTCTCAAACCCTAGAGTAAAGGATAAAGGAGGTGGTACTTTAATTAATTTGGAAGCCTCTGTAAATTATCCAAGGGTTCCATATTTTTTGGAATTTTTGGGTGGATCTGTTTTCCCAACCTGCTATTTGTTCCATCCTATATATGTCATCGCATCTAAGTTCCCAAGTACCCAATGAGGGAGGGGATGTATCTCGCCATTTGGCTGCCACTAATATCCTTGCAGCTGCCAGTAAGTGTGAAATAAGACGTTTAATCAAACTCGAACTCTTTATTTTGTCCATTAAATTCAATAGACAAATCTGTGGAGATGGATGTACATGAATCTTACATATCCCTGTGATTGTTGAGCAGATCTGTTTCCAATAGACTCCAATTACCTCGCATTCCCACCAGATATGAAAAAAGGTGCCTATTTCTCTTTTGCATCTCCAACATGTTTCACTAACTTCAGGGTACATTTTATGTAAAATATCTGGTGTATAATACCATCTGGTAAGTATTTTAAAATAGTTTTCTTGCAATCTCACGCAAGTCGAGATCTTTGGAGTCATTGCAAGACACCTAATTAGTGATTTATTTTCTCTATCCAAGCTCAAATCCGTTTCCCATTTCGCTAGATATGGGTTAATCTCTGGGCTTGTAAAGGTAAGAATCATGGAGTATAATATAGAGATTTTTTTAACTGGTTCCTGTTTCTGAAGGGCTATTTTCTCAAACCTAGTTGGGTCTGTCTTATGTAGTGGAGTCAATGGCTTTAAATAATCTCTAATATATGATCTTTGTAAAAAAGACAAAGAAGTAATACTTTCCCTTCTGTCCCATTCCTTCTCTAGTGTACCCCAGGTATCTAATAAGTCTACCACTGGTGTAGTTATAGCTTTAGCCTTTTCAGGTAAAGTTTGTATAAATTGTAGGGGAGCATCTTGCAGGATATCTCTCAGCTGTGTCAAAGGGGAAATTGTAGCAGTGAGAAAATGAATACTCAATTTTTGTCTCCATAGCCATATTGTATTCTTAGTAATGGGGTTTCCAATACATGACTCAGATGTATACTTTCCATGCAGCAGAAGAGGCCGCAATGCAGTTTGGCTAATGGCAAATTCCGATTGAATATCCAGTCTGTCACCTTTGTAGCGTAGCCATTCCAGGCATCTCATACCGTGAACCGCCAAATAATAACCATAAAAATCCGGAACCCCCATTCCTCCTTGTTTAATAGGTAGGGAAGTGTATTTTTTTGTAAGTCTAGGTCTTTTTTTATTATCAAATAAGAAAAGGCTCCACCAGCAAACTACTGGAGCTCAGCCTTTCAGTTACCAGCTGAAAAAAGAGATCAAATCAATAGAAATATAGGCTGGCTCACAGTATTTTTGCATTAATTTTTTTTTATTAATACACTAAATTAAATGACTTGTACCATCATACAACATACATACATGCATACATGTGTAAATATAGGTGTATAAGTGCGGAGCTCACGCACAATCCTATATATCTGGAGTACTCCTAATAGGACCAAATGGCTAGAGTGAGGCTGCAAGAGATATTCAAATGAACCGCTTGTATGTCCAGGACATGGATGGCAATTTGCCAGGTGATTGAAACAAAAGTTCAAACAACGATTACAAAATGTCCTTGCTGTATTCTCATCAAGAGAGGTTCTGCATTCACATAACCTGTAACAGATCTTAGCCGCAACTGTTAGACAGTGCTCCACTTACTTTTTCGCTTGCGGAGCAAGATTTCAGACAAGCTCACTCAGCGTCTCACGTGTCCAGCCAGGTAATGAATCGCTGGGTTAGTGACGCAGGCGTCTGAAGCCGTCAGACCAACGGAAGCTGGTTGAGCTGAGCTGAGCTGGTAATTGCCTTAGCCTGTCAGGCCGGCAGCAGTAGATGTTACAAGGTTTTACCTTGATTTGCGGCAATAGTGACACAGGTGTAGTCCACTTTTTGAGTAGTTAGTGAATGCAAACCTTTAAAGCGGTATGGGACGCCTTCGGATACTTTAAAAATCCTCAAAGAACTGGAAATTGAAGCAAAGTCCTCCTCTTGCAAAAAACCGCACCGACAGCCCTGGTCTCTATACACACTAGACGCGTTTCGGAAACAAGTTCCTTCCTCAGTAGATAATCATAGAATGCTGAATGTAGATACAAGTCATGACTTTAAATACCCTTTTTCAGGTTAATACAAAATGTGGGTCGGATTGTGGACTGGGCTAATTACACAGCCTCAATCCACACCTATACAATGTAAGCAGTGATTGCTCACAGTTTCATTGCAACCTATAACTTCCTATCACACTATGTATATATATGCACACAGTATATACTAAAAACATATAGACAAACCCAAGAATAAATTATAACATATGCTGAATAGACTAAGTTGTAGTATTGAAAAGGTTTAATAGCAGATACGGATCGAACTGCAAACTCAATTCATATCACAGTCCCTATTTCCACCATATATAAATGATCTGTAATCAATACTTTACAGCATATGTTTATAAATATTCAAAGTATGAACAATAACATAAAAAGTACTGTTTATAACAATAAAATAAATAAAATAAGTTTAAAAATAAAAATCCTAAAAAAAAAAATTTCAAAAAATTTTCTCCAAATAATGTTTCAAATTTTTTTTTTCTTTTTTTAATTTTTTTTTTTTTTTTTTTTTAAATAGGTAACCCATGCTAAAGATGTCTGGATTGAGATATTAGTCTATTCAGCATATGTTATAATTTATTCTTGGGTTTGTCTATATGTTTTTAGTATATACTGTGTGCATATATATACATAGTGTGATAGGAAGTTATAGGTTGCTATGAAACTGTGAGCAATCACTGCTTACATTGTATAGGTGTGGATTGAGGCTGTGTAATTAGCCCAGTCCACAATCCGACCCACATTTTGTATTAACCTGAAAAAGGGTATTTAAAGTCATGACTTGTATCTACATTCAGCATTCTATGATTATCTACTGAGGAAGGAACTTGTTTCCGAAACGCGTCTAGTGTGTATAGAGACCAAGGCTGTCGGTGCGGTTTTTTGCAAGAGGAGGACTTTGCTTCAATTTCCAGTTCTTTGAGGATTTTTAAAGTATCCGAAGACGTCCCATACCGCTTTAAAGGTTTGCATTCACTAACTACTCAAAAAGTGGACTACACCTGTGTCACTATTGCCGCAAATCAAGGTAAAACCTTGTAACATCTACTGCTGCCGGCCTGACAGGCTAAGGCAATTACCAGCTCAGCTCAGCTCAACCAGCTTCCGTTGGTCTGACGGCTTCAGACGCCTGCGTCACTAACCCAGCGATTCATTACCTGGCTGGACACGTGAGACGCTGAGTGAGCTTGTCTGAAATCTTGCTCCGCAAGCGAAAAAGTAAGTGGAGCACTGTCTAACAGTTGCGGCTAAGATCTGTTACAGGTTATGTGAATGCAGAACCTCTCTTGATGAGAATACAGCAAGGACATTTTGTAATCGTTGTTTGAACTTTTGTTTCAATCACCTGGCAAATTGCCATCCATGTCCTGGACATACAAGCGGTTCATTTGAATATCTCTTGCAGCCTCACTCTAGCCATTTGGTCCTATTAGGAGTACTCCAGATATATAGGATTGTGCGTGAGCTCCGCACTTATACACCTATATTTACACATGTATGCATGTATGTATGTTGTATGATGGTACAAGTCATTTAATTTAGTGTATTAATGAAAAAAATTTAATGCAAAAATACTGTGAGCCAGCCTATATTTCTATTGATTAGGTCTTTTTTTATTCCACAGGAACTTGGACAGTGTTGATTCCAATTTGGTGAAAAAGGAGCGAGGGAGGGGAATAGGGAGGGTTTGGAGAAGATATAAAATCTTGGGTAGTATAATGGTTTTAATTAATGAGCGTCTGCCAAACCAGGTTGTAAATGGTATTTCCCATGAATCTAGCGTATCTCTAACTTCATCAGATAAACCTTTATAATTCTCATCATATATCCGAGTAGGATCCGATGTAAGTTTAATGCCCAAAAATTTCATGCTAGTGGCTGACCATTGATACGGGGTATTGAGCTCCAGGCCCTTTTGGCTTCGGGTATCCATAGTCACATTTAAAACCTGAGACTTTGTGGGATTAATCAAAAAGTTAGATAGCTCCCCAAAAAGTTCAAATAATGACTGTATAGCCGTAAATGCTTCATTTGGATTTGTAATTATTACCAAAAGGTCATCAGCAAATGCTGCTAGTTGGTGATGCACCCCTTGTAGCTCAATACCCCGTATTCTATCATCCTGCCTAATAGCCTGAAATAAGCACTCCACTGTCAAAACAAATAATAAGGGCGATAACGGACAACCCTGTCTTGTTCCATTGGAAATCTGCAGAGGGGGAGAGAGTGTATCATTAACCATCACCCTAGCAGATGGCTTGGAGTACATGGCCATGATAGCATTGACAAAGTCTACGGGGATTTTAAACTTCATCAAGGCCTTTTGCATAAATAACCAATCAATTCGGTCAAACGCTTTTTCGGCGTCTGTTCCCAACAATAGTAAAGGTACAGATCGGCTACGTGCGTACTGAGTAATGTTGATAAGGCGAGTGGTGTTCATTCTACCTTCTCTCCCCGCTACAAACCCCACTTGTTCACTATTTATGAGATTAGGTAGTAATGGCTTTAACCTGAGAGCCAAAATTTTTGCAAATATTTTTAAATCATTATTTAGTAGGGATATAGGCCTATAACTTGCGCAATTTGTTTCATCCTTTCCTTCTTTAGGAATAATAGTGATGTGAGCCAACAACATCTGTTCTGGCAAAGGACTTCCTCTAAGTGTGTCATTACATAATATCAAAAATTGAGGCAGCAGAACTTTTTGGAATTTGTGGTAATAGATCATTGGAAGGCCATCAGGGCCCAGACTTTTATGCATAGGGGATTACTTAACTACTTCCATTAACTCCTGTAATGTAACAGGTTTGAGTAGAGAGGTAATCTGGTGGTTCCCCAAAGTAGGAAGTTCCAGAGAAGCCAACCAATCATCAATCCTTTTTGATCTCCGATCTCTATCTTGTGGTGTATCTCCTAACCGGAGGTTGTAAAGTGTCTCGTAAAATTCTTTGAACCGTATCGCTATTTCTTCTGTATTTCTGGCTAATGAGGATGTTGTTGTGCGAATCTTTTGTATGTATGATTTAGCTTTCCTCTTTTTAATCTGTGCGAGTAAAAATTTTGAGGCTTTGTCCCCATGCGCGTAGTATTTAAATCGCGCAGAGAGAAAAAGCTTTGCCGTCTTTTGGTTCAAAAAATTTTTGAGGGCTGAGCGTGCTAAATTCAACTGTATCAGATCATCTTCAGATCGGGTTTCTTTATGAGAGCATTCCAAAGTCTGTATCCTCTGTGTTAGGGTTACCACCTGTTCCTCTCTTTTCTTTTTAAGGAATGAACCAAGACTTATAAAATGACCTCTTATTATAGCCTTATGGGCCTCCCATATAGTTCCTTGTGAAACATCTGGAGTTACATTAAGCTGGAAATATTCCTCTAGTTTCCCTATAGTCTTCTGAACATGCTCCAATGAATCCAATAATGTCTCATTTAGCCTCCAATTTGACATAGGTTTAGGCAATGACTCAAAACCCATCTCTAGAAACACCGGTGCATGATCAGACAACCACAAAGTACCAATTTGAGGCGTTAACACAAGAGGTCAGTTTACAAGTAGGGACAAACAGATAGTCAAGTCTTTGATATGATCTGTGGGCTACCGAGTAATGAGAGTAATCCTTAACCGTTGGATTTAGTGTCCTCCACACATCTACCAGCCCCATAGAGCTTATATCCGAGTGAACTCTCTTCAAAGCTGTATGTGAGGTAGACGAGATACCCGTAGATGAATCTATAAGCGGGTGTAATGTGATATTTAGGTCTCCACCCAGAACTAAAGTACCTTCTGTAAAATCTCTTAGGAGGTTTAGGGTAGAACCTATCCACTTGGATTGCAGAGTGTTTGGTGCATATATGTTGCCCAGTGTATAAGTACTGTTACCTATTGTGCCTTTAATAAAAAGGAATCTACCTTCTGGATCTTCTAAGCAAGAGCTCACATTTAGAGGGAAGTTTTTATGTAGAGCTATTGAAACTCCTTTTGAAGCTGAGGAGGACCATGTACTGTGATACCATCTATTGTAAGTAAGATGGCTCAATCTCGGCACATGGTCCTTCTTGAAGTGTGTCTCTTGTAACATCAAGGCGCTCACCTTCTGCTTGCGCATAAGCTGAATTATCTGACTTCTTTTGGCAGGTGAGTTTAACCCTCTGACATTGAAAGAGCAGATCTTTATGGTAGCCCGCTGCAGGAAAAAAGGAGGGAAAGGGGGGGAGGGGAGAGGATAGAAAAACATATTCCAAAAAGAATAAAGAAAACATCATTAGTACATGAAATCGTAGATAACTCTATCCATATGACGTATATGATATAAAGTATTAAGATATCCATCCTAATGTCAAAGTCTCCTCATATAAGGAGGCAATCTAGGGGGGGGAGAATTGGACCGAAAACACGGCTAATCCGTGCACACAAGCATATAGATTTTCCTAATGTCACAACCTTATATAACATCATAAACACAGGCATACAGGTCTTCACATATTTGGCATACCTAGCAATATTGACCTATTTATGCAAGGAGAAAACCGCTCCTAACCATTCAACAAAAAGGAGCAATATCCTTCCTCCTCAAGTTATACCCCTCTTCCATCCCCTACAACCCTATCAAAGTGACTTCAGTCTACCAAACCCTCTAAAAGTGGGAGAGGGGAGGCGAAGGACAGAGAGAAATGCAAGAAAGTCAGAAGAGGAGAGAGGAAGTGTCATTTCTATGATCCCTATAGAACCTTAGAACAACCAGAGGATCAATTTCAGTTTAACCTATGTAATAACATAATAGTGACATCAAATAAAATAAAAATAAAATTTTAAATAAATTTTCCTCTAGATAAGCACAAGATCTTTCTAAATCTCCTCTCTACACCTCACCACAACTATGTAACTCAGCAATACAATTAAGCATAAGATCTCAATCTGGATGTAGTGTCAGCCGCTTAGGTGTCATCTTAGGTATATTCTTCCTTTGCCTTTGGGGCCTGGATACTGAGGCCGGGGTCCAGGCAGTCAGCGACGGAACCGCAGGGAGATCTGTAAGATTTCTCACAGTAGTCCAGTCCTGGATGTCTAATGGCTCTATCTCTAGGATGTTGTAGATCTGGATCAGGTCTGCTGGTGACCTAATAGCAACTTTATGTCCTGGTGTATTCACCAATAGACCAAACGGATGAAGCCATCGGTAAATAATTTTCCTATTTTGTAGGATTTCCAGGAGCGGCTTCAAAGCTCGTCGTTTTTGCAGGGTCATAGGCGACAGATCTTGAAACAAAGCAACTGTGGATCCAAAACATGCTATTGGATGTTTATCCCGTGCCGCTTTAAGCAGTTTTTCCTTTGTGCTGAAGCTAACTAAACGGCATATTATGTCCCTTGGTGCCTCTTGAGGTTTAGGGGGAGGTCGAAGTGCTCTGTGGGCCCTGTCCATAGAGAAATCATCTATGGCGTCCGGGCCTAAAATTTTGTGAAAAAGTTCCACCATTGAAGCCATGATGGCGTCTGAGGGTAGAGTCTCCGGCACTCCTTTTATGCGCAGGTTGTTTCTGCGCCCGCGGTTGTCCTGATCTTCTATCAGGTTGTATAATTGGTTAATATGGGCTTGAGCATGATCGAAGCTGTTTGTTACCGCTGAGTTAAAAGCAGTAACTCCTTCCCAGCCTGCTTCCAGGGATTCTACCCTGTCACCAACCTGTTTCAGGTCTGATTTGATGTCTTGCAGGTCCTGTCTCAGCGGTGCTAATGCAGCCCCTAATGCCTGGGTAATAAAGTCCCTGGATACTGGGAGGTTATCTCTGGGACGTCCGGTGCATGTTTCGCTTTCCCTACCTCCATCTGAGTCGACCGATGCATCTGTTTGGTCTCCCTGTTCAGAGGCTTCTCTATCCGGCGCCATCTTAGATTCGGCTCTTGTCGGTCCGGCGCCTCTTTTGAAGTATTTTTCCATCTCTCCGTGGGCAGAGTGGTTCCCACGAGTGCCTGGTGTATCTTTAGTTCTCTCTCTACCGACTTTGCCCATTTCTAATCTCCGGTTGTAGCTTAATAAGCTTGTGTGAACTTAGCCAGAAGCGGAGCTCACACCGACATGTGCGTCTCGCTCTGCAGCCAAGCTCCGCCCCGATGGGCTAACTCTAACACGAGTTTTTGATAGACCCCGGGCACCACCAACTGTTCAATTGGTTCACCCCACAGCTGGCTTACCCGATATAGCATATTCTGGTGGACCACAAAACGGGGAAACATTGACTCGGCCCCAGGTTGTTGGGGTACTCCATAAAGTATTACCACATTCTCCCAGGCCCGGGATAGGGTTGAGTCTCGGCGTTGGGCTGTGCCAAAATTCTCCCTGGAGACGTTGAAGTCTGCCAACCCAGGACCCGGTGGCAATTCCTCCACGTTTCCCACCATTACCCAAAGTGGGGCTGTCTCCCCCTCTTCCACCGAAGTGGCGGTCACTAGAGATAGCCTTGCGGTTCGCCCGGCGGTCATTTCACAGCGAACTTTGCTTGTTCGCAGTTCACCCGAACGGGCGAACATATGGCGATGTCCATATTTTACTACACTGTGAAGAACTTTGACCTATGACACATCCATCAGGTGGTACAGGACAGCCAATGGAGACATTTCAGCAAATGGACATACCCCCTACCTTATAAATAAACCCCATCTGGCCGCCATTTTACATTCAGTCTTTTGCCAGTGTAGGGAGAGGTTGCTGTGTGGAGCAGGGACAGACTGTTAGGGAAACCAAACGCTAGCTAATAGGGTTAAAAAAGTCCTATTAAGGACTGGTATAGGTGTGCTATTGATAGGTGTGACTTACTGAGGGGTGTAATATACTTATAATATACTTTCTATAAAAGAGAGAAGAGAAAGGAGACAGGAGGCCGCTCCTCGTGTGTGTGGCTGTATGACAGTTTTTACGGCACTATATACAAGAAGCGCTTACCATTTATTGTTGTGTGAAGCCACAACAACTGTATGATGCTTTTGCTGGTATTCTCCACTCCAGGGTGCGGGGTCCTGTACTGCTGCCAAGGTTCCTTTTTCTCTGCCCCAGATGCAGCAAGAGAGATAAAGTATTGAGATAGGAAATAGTGATTTTTCTGAACCTTTTTAACAGCGCTGAAAATAGGAGGCAATGTTCCACGTAATTTTGTATAAAAGAAGGTAGATTTTTTTTCTTTAGTCAACGCGTTTCAAGGGCGCACAGCCCTCTTCATCAGGACAATAATGGCCATTATTGTCCTGATGAAGAAGGCTGTGCGCCCTTGAAACACGTTGACTAAAGAATAAAAATCGACCTTCTTTTATACAAAATTACGCAGAACATTGCCTCCTGTTTTCAGCGCCGTTAAAAAGGGTCAGAAAAATCACTATTTCCTATCTATAATATACTTTCTAACACAGTATATTATAGTGAATTTGTATTGGGCTGCAGATGTGTGCGGTTCTGCTGCGATACTTCAGCTACACAGAGTGCCAAAAGTGCCAGAGTGCTATTGGAATAAATAATTTCTACTGGTGTGATATACCAGTTGCCCCCCAAAAAAACTGATAGAAGCAGGGTGTTATATACCAATAATATACTTTCTATATAGTGCATTTAGGTAGTGCAGCATTTGTTTGCGGTTTTGCTGCGTTACCACCGCTACACAAAGTGACAAACTCCATTTGAACAAATAATTTCTACTGGTGTGATGTACCAGTTGCCCCCCCAAAAAAACTGATTGAAGCAGGGGTGTTATATACCAATTATATACTTTCTATATAGTGCATTTGGGTAGTGCAGCATTTGTTTGCGGTTTTGCTACGTTACCTCAGCTCACAGAGTGAAAAACGCCATTGGAACAAATAATTTCCACTGGTGTGATATACCAGTTCCCCCCCAAAAAAACTGTCAGGGGTGTGATATACCTATTATATAATTTATATATAGTGCATTTGTATTGTTCAGCAGTTGTGTGCAGTTCTGCTGAGATACCGCAGCTACACAGAGGGACAAATGCTATTGGAACAACTAATTGCAACTGGTGTGATTAGAGATGAGCAAATCGAAGCTGACGAGGTTGAATTAGCTCCGAATGTCAGGAAAAATTTGATTCTGAACGAATGCGAATTTTGTCACGCTTTATGGTAGCGAATTGCTTTATTTCCTAAAATGGCGTCTAAAATGGCGGCTACACATGTGAGGACATGGGGCATGGAACTCTGGGATGGCGGGATGACCCATAATGCCATGCATGCAGCTAATCAGCAGCCAGCCCGGTGATGTCACAGCCCTATAAATACGGTGGCCATCTTAGATGCTGCCATTCGCCATCGTACATTGTTCAGGAACAGACGTGTATGTGGGCGCTAGGGAGAGTGAAAGAAAAACTGTTAAAAAAAAAAAAAGGAAAGACGCGATTTACTAGTGCACGGAAAGGATAAGTGAGATGAATAATTTCACAGTCAAGGAGAGACATGTGCAGATGCTAGGGAGAGTTAGGGCTGTTTCACATGAGCGGATGCCGTGCGTGACATCCGCTGCGTGAATGTCAGCCAAGACCCGATGCGGACAGCAGAAGCACGGAGCATTAACATGACTGATAATGCTCCGTGCCTCTCTGTGACCTCTTTACTACGAAATCACAGTGAGATAAAGTTGTCATTGTGATTTCGTAGTAAAGAGATCACAGAGAGGCACGGAGCATTATCAGTCATGTTAATGCTCCGTGCTTCTGCTGTCCGCATCGGGTCTTGGCTGTCATTCACGCAGCGGATGTCACGCACGGCATCCGCTCGTGTGAAACAGCCCTTATAGTAAATTCTTCATTGTGAAAACAATCGATTTACAAGTGCAGGGAAACATTACATGGGGATCCAGATAGTCTCATAATACCTCTCTGTCATTCCAGCAATTAATTATTGGGGTGCAAGTGCTATGTTGAAGAGCCTTTAGTGGCTTTTATCTGTGGAAAATATATACGCAGGTCACTTTTGCTGTTAACTGCGCTGATATCATTTAGTGGCCTATTTCAATACAATACAAAAAATATATACGCAGGTCACTTTTGTTGTTATTTACGCTAAAATAATTAGCAGTCATTTCTTGTGAAAGAGCATAGGGCAGTATTTCAGTAATACACAAAACATTTAAACACATATAGGGGCTTATTTCATAAAAAAAATAAAAATACATATGCACTGCTAGTGAAAGCGTATAGTGGCCTATTTCAGTACAAGAAGAAATATATATTTTCAGTTCACTTTTGCAGTTATTTCTGTTGACAGCATATAGGGACGTATTTCAGTAAACAAAGAAAAATAGATACGCACTGTACTGTATTCGGCGTTAAGCGCTGCACTGATATGCCCTAAAATCTCTTTTGAAATATTTGGGTGGAAAAAAAATCTTGTATTCGCCGTTAAGCGCTGCACTGATATACGCTAAAATCTCTTTTGAAATATTTGGGTGGAAAAAAATATTGTATTCGACGTTAAGCGCTGCACTTATATGCGGTAAAATCTTTTGTGAAATATTTCAGTGGAAATAAGAATTTCCACCTCCTCCATTCTTTGACATCGGACACACTAACTTTACACCCCCCCCCCCCCCCCCCCCCCCCAGCTATATATCTAAGTGGTTCCTGCACCACCTAGGAGGGAATAAAGGTAAATGATACTGCCAGCCTGTTAAAGGGAACTACAGCATGATACCACAATACATTTGATTTGACATTTAGCAAGAGCTTAAAGTGCCCACATATAGCACATAGTGGGGCACTGCATCAAGATTAATCAGGTGTGGATCAGCCAGGATTTCAACACACCAATGCCTGATGCATCAGACTAGATCATCCATGGTGCCACACCAACATTTTGACAAAAGAGACCGTTTTCTTCTGACTACCTGCCTCAGCTACTATTCTGATGCTGTTACCCGCCTGATGCCAAACATCTGGTGCCAAGTGCTCCTTTTTTTACCCACCATCTTCAGCAAGTACTAGTATTGCCACCCACCTCCACACTATGTCACCTTGCTACTCTGTGGCCTACTGATGCTGCCATGTCCACACTATGTCACCTTGCCACTCTGTTGTATCATGCTGCTGCATCTGCCATTTCCTCACTTTGTCACTGTGCCACTCTGTTGTATCATGCTGCTGCTGCTGCCATGTCCACACTATGTCACATTGCCACTCTGGCCTCTTAATGCTGCCATCTCCACACTATGTAACCTGGCCACTCGCTGGCCTCCAAATACTGCTGCCAACTACATACTCTGTGATTGTGCCACTCAGTGGCCTCCTAATACTGCTGCCACCTCCACACTGTCATTGTGCCACTCTGTGGCCTCCTGATGCTGCCGTCACCTCCAGACTTTGTCATTGGGCCACTGTGTGGTCTCCTCATGCTGATTCCACCTCACCACTCTGTCATAGGGACACTCTGTGGACTTCTCATGCTGTTCACACCCTCCCCACTACGGATTTCGGCCTGGCTGACATCATCATTTATTTGACCTTTCTTCTGATCTGTCAGGAGGAAGGAAAAATGAGACGCACAACAGATCCTGTCTGTGTAGCAGCTGTAAGGTCCCATCAGAATTGGCTTATGATTTGGTAGCCAAAAGCAGGAGTGGGTAAAAAACACAGAAGACATGCAAATATTCCATTCACGTGTCATCTCTGTTTTAGAGCCACTCCTGTTTTTATTGGCATTAGCAATACTGAACAAATTCTGATAGAGTGAAGGCGTATGCTCCAAAGACAGGATTAGTTTTTTGTGGGTTATTGTTCTGATGGATCAGAGGAAGGGCAAATTAATCAGTGACGTCAACACAAACTTACTGCTGACATCCCCTCCACTCTGTCAGGGGGGCTCTACTTGTATAAGCGTGTAATAGAACAGGTTCTGTAGACATCTATGTGGAGTCAGCTGACAAGGGTGTAAAAGGAGTGCACTTCTTCTTGACACTAACATCGACCTATAAGGTAGAGTTCATACTTGAGTTATTAGGTCAGTTTTGGCAAATTTAAGTATACTTTCTTATAATTTTAATCAAGTTTTGGTTTAAAAAAATTAATGTTAAAATATTTAATAAATGTAATAATGAAAATTAAATGTTGCGTAAGACAGGAGAGAATCGGCCAGTATTCTGTTTATTCAACGACGTTGTGTTGCGATGGGGAAAGCATAAAAAAATATATATATACTATCCACCTGGAGCTGAATCCTGTCAAAATTGATGCAAGTGCGGTATTGGCTGCTCATCCAGCAAGATACTTCTGGGGGAACCTGCCTGGCATGCTTAGGCCTCTACTAGCGACAGACAATGAGAAGAAGACAAAGCTTCAAGATTGCTTGGAGCCCGGAAGAGTTGCGAGTCAAACCAACCAGGGCCCAGTTTCTTCGTCAGGGGTTCCCAGTCATCATGGAATGGAAAGGAGGGCATCCTTATCATATTTAATACATTCAATAATAAAATATTTAATACATTTTATAATAAAAATCACATTTTTCCTAACACAGGAGGAGGAGGACATCCTGTGGTGCACGGAGATGGAGATGCTCTTCGGATTCCCACACAGACATCTCAGAAATGAACCGCGGCTCCCAAAAGCTTGTTCTTTTCTGTACATTGAATGAATGATTTTTGGGGCCTGTATTCCCGTGGCCTAAAATAAACATTTTCTAGTTTCCAGCATGGCACATTTTTGAGAGTTTCAATTTAAGACGCATAAAAATGGCCCCTGATTAAAATACATATTTTTTGTGGGAATTTTTGCCATTGATCCCCCTCTGGTATGTCTCTGTCCATATTGTGGGACGATTTCTGCACTTCTTGTAAGTATTTGGTGGCTGCAAATATGAGCTGAAGGTTTTTCAGGTTCGCCTGCCATTAAATTGAACGGGGCCCGCCGCAAACTTGCGGTTCGCGAACATTTGATCGCGTTCGCGCATCTTCCCTGCCGATGTTCGTCCATCACAAGCGGTCACCCCTACTGCTGGCCCTTCGGCCTCAGGTTCCCAGGGTTCCATGAGGGCCTTCACAACAGCCTCCATTTTGTCGTGGGGCACGGGTTGAAATACAGCTGGTTTGATGTACGACATACAACTGTGCCCAAAAATGCAAACCCAAAAATATATTGGCTTTCACGCCAGCCTCACTGCGCCTGCGCGCATCCTCCACCAATTGTGGGGATTTGCTCTGGTAGTTAGGACTAGCGGATGCAGTATAGAGGCAAAGTACACAGTTCTTGAATCAAACAGCGGTGTTTATTCACACATTGGTTTATAACAAAATGCAGATAAGGTGTATCACAAAACGCAGGTGGCTCTGTGTTTGTTCACACAAGGAAAGTCCATAAACAATAAAAGTCACCTTTTCTCCTGGGTGTTAATTCACACTCTGTAAGCAGTTCAGCCTCATCAAGTCCATAGGCGACCTGTTCGCCTTTAGAGGAGCCTGAGTCCTCCAGCCCAGCTCAAACCTCAAATCCCAGCACAGCCCTTAGTTCACAGCACACAGACTCCTGAGCTCCACTGTCAGAGGGAGGTAAATCCACACACCTGGCAGTGCTGGCTGGTTTTTATGCCTGGCAAAGCCCGGCCTGGAACATGGGGAGTAGTCACCCACCCAGCACTTTGACTACTCCCAGTAAGAGTCGTCCCGGATCAGCTATGACAGCCATGCTAACTCTCAAGGTGTCAATTAGCAAAACCTGATGCTGACACATAAAATACCGGCTCTTACTTCACCGAGGCCAGGAACCTCGGTGACACATACCTTCGATCCACGATGATTCCAGGTACCTTCTTACAATTTTATATATGTATGTATATATATATATATATATATATATATATATATATATATATTTTTTTTTTGTACTGATCTGACAAGTACAAGGTATAATAGTGGATAATAGTCAGTTATATATCATGGTTATTGTGTGAGATACATAAGATAATAGTGTCTGCAGTACTATATATATATATATATATGAGTGAAATATGAGTAAAGATGGGGAATAGGGTCAAATGAAGAGAAAGGAGGAGGATCTCAGTGGGGAGCTCATCTTCCATGCTGTTGGGGGTTGAAGAACCTGTGATGATGATCTGCTGTGCAGTTCTTTTGCTAGATATACAGGACCTGTGATTATGTCATCACAGGTCCTAGCAAATGCTTATATCTAACCAGGGAACTACACCCACTGCACATAACACATTATGACTTCAGTTTCTTGGAATGCACAATCTTCTACTTCTTGTGATAAGACTTGACCATAAGAACTGCTAGCCTCAGCCAACACTTTAAGTTTCATAAGCTACTTCAACTATCAGAAAGATACAATGTGGAGTTTAGTATGTATACAAAATAGGGAATGAGAATAGAGAATTTGGCCAAGTTGTCCTCACATTAATATTATGGGATACATTAACTCTGTACTGTAACATCAATGTGCACATTGTCTTTGTGCTGTGATTTCAATATGTACTTTATTCAACTACTGTGACACCACTGTGTGCATTCTCCTTGCACTGTAACAGCACAGTGAACATTATCCCTGCACATGACAACACTGTGTGCATTTACCCATTATTCCTGTAGTATTGGAAATATCAATATAATCATAGGGTTTTTATTTTCTGCACTTGCTGGTGAAGGAGGTCATGGTGGACTAAAACCCCATTAAAAGTTTTGCTATGGTTAATTGTTATGTCCCATTAAGAAGAGGTTTTATAACTTGCTAGTACCCAGCTGCAGGGACTCTGTATAGCCAACATCCACATGACTCATAAATTTATATTTGGGGAAAATCGAGATATTCTGTTTTAGTCTGCTTTTAAAGTGGCTAAGATTCAATATACAATATCACTTCAACCACTAAACAGACAAACAGAATCACGGCTAAATTTAGGCAGGGCCTTCAAATGCCATTGATATAAATTAAGAAGGTAGCTAAGAAGCAACAACTTGTAGCTTCAAGCAACAGCTGTAATTTACTAGCAGGGAAGAACCAAAAAACACAATTGCCGCAACATCAGCCGTGACATTTTTCAGTAATGCCATAATCATAGCAACTACTATTATTACGCTGTATTTAGTTTGAATAAAAACATGTTAATTTATTTAAATAAGTAAACATAACAGATAAAACAAACATCTTGGAGGACATGAGCTCTGAGCATGAAAGAGAAATATGACATTGACAACAACTCCAAAATCTCACAAGACTGTAAATGTATAATCTACATTGATATATATATACTGTACGTTTCTTCCTTGATTTGTTATTTCTATGCTGTGTAATGCCTATTGCACTATACAGCTGTTTTATTACATGGAAACTATTCTAATGACAATTAAAGGGGTTGGCTACTATCTGTTACTAGCGGCACATGTGCTGGGAACAGCCCATACATACAGCTAGTAATATTCTTATTATTATTTATTCTTATTATTTATTATTAAAGTGCCATTCATTTCAAAGCGCTGTACATATGACAGACAATTGCACTAATCATAAACAAGACGAGTTACAAACTGGTACAGAAGGAGAGAGGGCCCTGCCCGTGAGGGCTTACAGTCTACATGGTATGGGAGAAGGACACTGTAGGTGCGGGTGAAGCTGGTCATGCTGGTATAGAGGCAGCAGGGTCACTGGTTGTAGGCTAGTCTGAAGAGGTGGGTTTTCAGGTTTCTTTTGAAGCATTCCACTGTTGGTGAGAGTCTGATATGTTGGGGTAGCAAGTTCCAGAGTGTGGGGGATGCACGGGAGAAATCCTCGAGGCGATTGTGGGAAGAGGTGATGAGAGGAGAGAAGGAGGTCTTGTGAGTATCGGAGAATAGGCATTAATAAACCATCAATGACAATGACTCTCATAATTGGGTCAAACTGCACATGTGCTAGTTTAGTTCCCAGTGTAGGAGAATGGAGGCCGCTAATGGACAGGACCCTCAATCAGCAGCCATTTTTTGGGGGACAGCGCTGGGAAGCTGGTGAGCAGACCTGCAAGTAAACATAAATTAGGCTTATCAAACCATTGAACATAGGCGCCGATTGTTTAATAATGTCTATTACTAGAGATAAGCAAATTTCTTTCAGATCTGATTCAAACAAATTAGTCAACAGATTTGAATACAAATAAATTAAACCAAATTGGAAGTGCTCTTCCTTCGAACCACTGTGGAGTGTGTGGAAAATGAGAGTGGTGGTTGTGGTTTTGAGGGTGGTGGTATGGCTCACAGATCTTGGTGGTGATCTCCACTCTTGTGTTTGCTATGGCCTTGCACTGACTGATAGGCCACACTGTGTATTGAAGCTCCTGTCTGGTGTTGATTGGGGTGCCCCTGGTTTTGGATGATTTACTGGGTACAAGGCTGGAGCGGTGAATGATGTAGACAATAATAAAGCCCATTGTTAGCAGTGAATAAAGTCTCTCTTTAAGTTGGTGATCGGGATTGTAGTACAAAAAGCAGCAAAAGTCATAGTTCCACAGTATGTGACAATGCGATATTCTCTCAATAACAGCCTATGGATAGCAATAATAATGATGATTATAGTACTCCATCTCTCTAAAGATACTTTGCAGTCTCTCAGCAGAACCATAGCCATGCAATAAGGTTCTTGTTATAGGGGTTATCTTAGAAAAAGGTACTTACAAGGTACTTACTAATTTTTTGTGATTGTCCATATTGATGGGTTTATTTATTTTTCCATCACATTATACACTGCTTATATCCAGGGGTTACAACGACTAATCCAGAAGTAGTGGACCTGCTTGCACACTATAGGAAACAGTGCCAGCCAGTTGTGTACCTCCAATAGAGGCAGACCACACAGCTGCTATTGGGCCTGTAGTAAACCAAAGACCCCGCCCCCTAATTACACTCATTACTGTCCAGCTCAAGTATAGTATCCCTATTATCAGTGGAGAAAGCTCAAGGACCTGTGATGATGTCATCACATGGCCTGTACATCTAGTAAAGGAACTGCACAAAGAATGGGGTAGTTCCCAGGTTAGATAGGAGCATCTGCCAGGACTTATGATGACATCATCTTCAGCATCATATGTCCTGGACATCTAGTAAAGAGTAAAGAGGACTCATGTGTGTCATGCTTCGGTGTGGGATGGAAACACTACACCAAGCATAGGAGGGAAGGGGGGGAGCAGGAAATCAGGCCTGAGAACTAGGGAAGAAAGATGGACACCTCCTAGTGAAAACCCTAACCAAAATCCTAACTGACTACCAGTATGAACAGACCCCAAATGTAGGTGAGTTCATACGCAGGAATACCTAGAGTTCTATCAAGACCTGATTCTAATGGCAGGGATGAGACTACCTTTTTTCCTCCAAAAGGAAGGACAAACAGAAGTCTCCTTCAGGCTATATACAAACAATAGGGAAATGCTACACACAGAACCCAAACAAAATTCAAAAGGGAAAGGAAAGACTTAACTGCAAAGGAGCAATGGAAGCACCAGGAACTCAGCCGAGATCCCACCACAATCTATCCAAAGGTCCAAGCAGAAGATATAAACCGCACAGCATTGTGGGGGAAGCAACTATAAATAGAGGTTAAATGACCCTAATAGCCACACCTGGGGAAAGGTGTGGCAAGCACTAGAAACAACACATGTCAGATCAAACAACGTGTTGCCAGTCTCACCCATCTCCTGCCACCTGTTGCGGAAATGTCTATGACTGTACCCCCCTTATCCGGGTGAGACCTGTGAAAAGCTTTCACCAAACGACTGGTATTCACGTCAGATGCTGGTACCCACATCATCTCCTCTGGTCCATAACCCTTCCAGTGAACAGATCTACGGAAAATTCGAGAGTCAATTATCTTGGCAATGTGAAATTCCAAACTAACGTCCACCATGACAGAAACGGGTGGCAAGGAAGACGGCTCCAAAGGTTCAACATATCTCTTCAGGGCCTGAGGGAGTTCAAGACGAAAAGATACAGGATTAATAATGGCAGTGATCTTGTATGGACCAAAAAATCTTGGACTCAACTTCCAAGAAGGTACCTTCAATTTAATTATTTTTGTGGACAGCCACACAGATTCACCCACTCTTTGGTCCGGACCTTTCATATGTTTCCTGTCAGCCACACGCTTATATTTGTTGCCCATATTCATCAAGTTATTTTGAATTATCCACCATATAGATGACAATGATGACAAAAAACGTTCCTCCTCAGGGATACCAGAAGTATCCAAACAGAAAATGTGCCAAACTGTGGGTGAAACCCATATGCCCCAAAAAACGTCAACTTCCCAGTGGATTCCTGTCCATGATTATTTATGGCAAACTCTGCCAAAGACAAAAATGAAGACCACTCCTCCTGGTTCTCAGAGAGAAAACATCTCAAGTAAGTCTCCAGACTTTGATTAGTGCCCTTCATCTGTCCGTTCGACAGAGGATGAAAAACCGAAGAAAAAGACAGTTGTACCCCCAGTCGAGTACAGAATGCTTTCCAGAATCTGGAAACAAACCCACATCAGATCCACATCAGAGGCAATGCCATGGAGTTTCACAATGTTGTCAACAAACACTTGCGCAAGTGTTTTAGCATTAGGTAGGCCCGGCAACGCTATAAAATGCACCATTTTACTAAAGAGATCAACTACCACCAGAATAACTGTCTTTCCTGAAGAATTAGGTAGATCATTGATAAAATCCATGGATAAGTAAGTCCATGCTCTGGATGGGATGGGCAACGGAAGTAGAGATCTGAAAGGTCAAGTATATGTCACCTTAGTGTGTGCACAGGTACTACAAGCTGTCACATAGTCCTCAACACACGCAACCCTGGCCACCAGAATCTACGAGAGATTAAGTCAACAGTCGATATGCTCCCAGAGTGTCCTGTAAGAACTATACAGTGATGTTTCTCAAACACCTTGTGACGCAATTCCGATGGCACAAACAGTTTCCAAGAGGGACAATAATCTGGTGCATCTCCCTGGGCCTCTAACACCTTCACCTCTAGGTCAGGGTAGAGAGCGGATATCACTACCACTTCCGACAGTATAGGACTCAGATTTTCAAAATCACCACCTCCAGAAAAACTGCATGACAAGGCATCTGCCCTGTTGTTCTTAACCCCAGAACGTTAGGTGATGATCATCTGATTAAAAACAAAGACCATCTGGCCTGCCTCAGGTTCAGTCATTTAGCCAACTCCAGGTAAGCCAGGTTTTTGTGATCTGTAAATACTGTGATCGGATGACTTGCCCCTTCCAACCAATGACGCCTTTCCTCAAAAGCCAACTTAATGGTCAGTAACTCTCTGTTCCCACATCATAATTTCTCTCTGCAGAAGAGAGTTTTTTAGAGAAAAAGGCACATGGACGCCATTTACCAGGTGACGGGCCCTGCGATAAAACTGCTCCTACCCCCACCTCGGACGCGTCCACTTCCACAATGAAAGGTTGTGATACATCCGGCTGCACCAATATAGGGGCAGAAGAGAAGCATTCCTTAATCGCAGAAAAGGCTTGCAACGCTGAATCAGACCACACTGAAACATCTGTCCCTTTCTTAGTAATGTCAGTTAAGGGTTTTACTATTGTTGAATAGTTCTGAATAAATGTTTGCTAATAGTTGGTAAACCCCAAAAACCGCATAAGAGCCTTCAGATTTTCGGGTCGATCCCAGTCCAATACAGCACAGACTTTTTCTGGATTCATTCGAAAATCTAAAGATGACAGCAGGTAGCCCAAAAACTGCACCTCATGTACAGCAAAAACACACTTCTCTAATTTTGAGTACTATTTATTATCTCTTAGGATCTGTAACACCTGTCTAACATGATCCTGATGTATCTCCACGTCTGGATAATAAATTAGAATCTCATCCAAATACATGACTGAAAACTGTAATTCACAAAATGCTGGAAAAATGCAGGAGCATTGGTCAACCCAAAAGGCATGACCAGCTTCTCAAAGTGCCCCTCAGGAGAAATCCGATTGAGTTCACGGAAATCCAGACATGGCCGAAGACCTCCATCCTTTTTTTTTTTTTAACAAAAAAGAACCCTGCTGCCACTGGAGATTTGGAAGGTCTTATGTGTCCTTTAGCCAAACTCTCGGCAATATACTTTCTCATGGCCAGTCTTTCAGGTCCAGAAAGGTTATACAATCTAGATTTTGGCAACTTAACTCTGGGAATAAGGTTGATCGGACAATCAAATTCCCAATGCAGAGGTAAATCCTGGTATCCACTATCAGAAAATACATCGGCAAAATCGGATATAAAAGAGGGTAATGTCTTAGTAGTTAAAACAGAAAAAGATGTATTTATACAATTGTCAATGCAATAATCACCCCAATCCAAAATCTGTCTACCTTGCCAATTGAAGGTTGGATTGTGCTTACTTACCCAGAACCACCGGAGCAGGGAGACCCTCCAACACAAAACACGACATACCGTAAATTCTTGATAAAAGTCACCCACTCTAAATCTGATATCATGCACCACTTGAGATAAACACTTCTGAGTTAGAGGGGCAGAATCAATAGCAAAAACGGAAATGTTTTTTTCTAATGCACTCGGTGACAACCCGTGCATACGGACGAACCGAGCATTAATCAGGTTCACCCCAGCCCCGCTGTCGATAAACTTCTCAATCCCCACAGTTTTTGACTCTAGCGCCACCTCCGTAGTCAGGAGAAATCGGGTACAACTAGTCAAAGACAAATGCACATTTTCTGACTCTCCTCTCACCCCTTCAAGAGTCAGATGGGAATTAAATGTCCCTCTTTTTTTCTTTTTGCAGTTGATTGTATGGACATACTCTGATAAAATGTCCCTTCTGTCCGCAGAAAAAACACACTCCCTTCTTATTACCAATATGCTTAAAAGCGGATCCAGGAGTAGCCCCCAGACATAAACCCAGGAGTAGCTTCACCCAAAGTGTCAGAGGAGGATGATACAACATGTGATAGTACGTCCTGAGAGTGGGGGCCCCTAGATATCTCTCTCAGGCGTCTATCAATACGTATAGCAAGAAACATAGCAGCCTCCAGAGACACTGGGGATTTATGAAAGGCCAAAGCATCCTTTATCCTCTCTAATAACCCTTGACAAAACTGGCTACGGAGGGCAGGATCATTCCACTCCGTATCCGTAGCCCCCCTCCTAAACTCAGAGCAATAAATCTCAGTGAAACGATCACCCTGACGAAGGCCGCACAGCTTGGTTTCGGCTAGAGAGGTCCGATCCGGATCATCATAGATAAGATCCAAAGCTTCGAAAAATTCATCTACTGACTGGAGAGACTGCAATCGGTCGGCAGAGAAGAATCCCATGAATGCGCATCCCCCATATGCAAGAAAATAACCACACCGACTCGCTGTTTCTCATCCCCAGATGAGTGTGGACGTAGCCTAAAATACAGTTTGCATGCATCCATGAACAAAATGAAATTATTATGTCCCCCAGAAAATCTGTCCGGGAGGGCAATTTTAGGCTCCAAATAGGCCTGGTCTCCACCACTACCACAGCCTGTGATCTCAGCATCTGCAAGACGTTCGTGCGGAGGTCAGCTACTTCCAAAGATAGCCCTTGCAGCTGACCTGCCAGTGCAGCAATAGGATCCATGGCTGCACACAAACAAACAAAAAATGACCGTTTTGGCGCTTTATAATGTCATACTTCGGTGTGGGAGGGAAACACCACACCAAGCATAGGAGGGAAGGGGGGGAACAGGGAATCAGGCCTGAGAACTAGCGAAGGAAAATAGACACCTCCTAGGGAAAACCAAAATCCTGACTGACTACCAGTATGAACAGACCCCAAAGGTAGGTGATTTAATACGCAGGAATACCTGGAATCCTATGAAGCCCTATAGGACCCTGGTACTAATGGCATGGACGAGACTACCTGTTCCTCCAAAAGGAAGAACGAACAGGAGTCTCCTTCAGGCCAAATACAAACAATAGGAAAATACAACACACAGAACCCAAACAAAATATAAAAGGGAAAGGAAAGACTTAACTTCAAAGGAGCAATGGGAGCACCAGGAATTCAGCCGAGATCCAACCACAATCTATCCAAAGGTCCAAACAGAAGCTATAAATCGCACAGCATTGTGGGAGAAGCATATAAATAGAGAAGGTTAAATGACCCTAATAGCAAGGCCTGGGGAAAAAAGGTGTGGCAAGCACCAGAAACAACACAGTCATCATTTGATCCAAATGGAAACCATGTCAAACCACGTGTTGCCAGTCTCACCGATCTATTGCCACCTGTCGCGGGAACGTCCGTGACAATGTGCTCACACACATAATGGAGAGGACTGAAAGAGGAGTCCTCTCAATACATTTTACTGTTGGTTTATTGGAGCGCTGAGGTGGAA